>NC_088413.1:23502094-23674594 GCF_034236695.1 Oncorhynchus nerka | reverse complement strand
ACTATTTGGTACTTTCCCCCATGTAAGTTTGGCCTTGGAGGCTGTAAATGGAGCTAGACAAGGAAAGGGTTAAAAGGCTGTCCACATGAGCCATATAACCTTGCACAAGCTCTGCTGATTTGCATACAGTACATTCCTCCAAACTCCCATTATCCCACTGCTGTGAAGGCCTAGTGTACTGTAGTGCAGTGCCCCACCTGGGTGAAGTTAGTAGGTAAATACCCTCTCTCTCACAGCCAGCCAGGTCCCTTGTTGCTCTCACAGCACCTGGGTCAGCCAAGTGTTAATCTGCCTATTCGTCTTCACAAGTGACATGGGGATAATGCTCCGTGCCGTGTGTGTGTGTGTGGTAGTGTGTGTCAGAGAGAGAGGGAGAGAGAGAAAGTGTGTGTGTGAAAGAGAGAGCGGGAAAGTGTATGTGTGTGTGTGTGTGTGTGTGTGTGTGTGTGTGTGTGTGTGTGTGTGCGTGTATGTGTGTGCGTGTATGTGTGTGTGTGTGTGTGTGTGTGTGTGTGTGTGTGTGTGTGTGTGTGTGTGTGTGTGTGTGTGTGTGTGTGTGCCTGCATAGGCCAGTCTGAGCGACGGTGCTTTTTGAAGCCTGGAGAATGTAACCCAATAGCATCTGGCCTGGGAGAGCGGGCCAAGACAGAGGGGAGAAGGAGGGATCCTTACACACACCTCTCTCTCCAGGAGAAAGCTTACTCAGTGTTTCTCTGTGTTATGCATCACAGAGTGCTGACTGGAGAGGTGGAGTCTAAAGAATAGGGGGTTGGGGGTTTTGTTTGACTTTTGTTCACTACAGATCTGTCTTGTGTGTACGATAAGTTATTTCACATATATACACATATCATAATAATGTGTTGGTATGAGTGGTATGAGTGTGTGAAGACCCTGGTGTACTGTACATATGTGTGTGTGTGTGTCCGCATGTTCCTGTGAAAACACTTCACTTTGGATACCACTTTGGGTTATTTGAAGGTACACCCATCTCACAAATCAAAGTCCTCCAAAAAAATATATGCATTTCATGACAAATTCCCCAACCATCCCCTCCCACCCTCCTTCCCCTGCTCTCCCTCTCCATCAAGGGGATCATTTAAATGTAATAACAGCGTGTCTCTCAGGCAGCCTCCTGCCTGTGTCTACCATAAATCACCAGCTCACAAGTCTGTTCCTCTCCCCTCGCCTCCCGCCCCCCCGCCCCCCCCCCCCCCATACCCCCAAGACACTTTCCTCAACTTCAAGAACATCCACTTGTCTTCAGTCTCACCAATCAAAGAGGGGCACAGAGGACCTCCCCTCCGTTTTGATTTCTTTACTGTTGATAAATGGGGCTCCTTCACTTTAAAATCTTTAATTGCACGTCTCTTTTCATCTTAATTTGATGTTTTGCTTCCTGTCTTTTATTTTGGAGATGGCTGCAAGCGTAGAGCTATAATTTATAGATCACGGGGAGTTGTCATGAGTGCAGCAGGTGGAATCTAGGAAGACCAACATTCTAGTCCAGTGCCAACATTCTATAACGGTTAGGAGAGAAGAGGAAGTGGAGGCCCCCAGTAGAGGTAACGTGCAGTCTGAAATAAGTCATCAAACTAACTTAATACTTCGCACTCGCTTTAAGGTGATACACAGAGTCATGCGAATGTGTGCACACATACAAACACACACATGCACACACACATACAAACACACACATGCACACACACAAACACACACATGCACACACACATACAAACACACACATGCACACACACATACAAACACACACATGCACACACACATACAAACACACACATGCACACACACATACAAACACACACATGCACACACACATACAAACACACACATGCACACACACATACAAACACACACATGCACACAAACACACACTAATTATTATGGGTCATTTCTCTTTGAAGTGTCTTCCTTGAAATGAAAGTGAAAATAAATGAGATAATAATAGATGTAAGGAAAACCTTGACTGATTACTGTTAATCAGTGTTCTTCCATAGTTGACAAGCCAGTATTTTGTCTAACACAATACAAATGATTATTACTCAGAACACTGAGAACACTGATGAATCCAGCTACCCACAAACCATGTGCATATATGGTACATAAACAAGTAATGGTCACATACACCAGAGAGGTGCAGTGAAATGTGTTGTTTTACAGGGTCAGACATAGTAGTACAGCACACCTGGAGCAAATTAGAGTTAAGTGCCTTGCTCAAGAGCACATCAACAGATTTTCACCTTGGGTCGCCTTGGGTATTCAAACCAGCGACCTTTCTGTTACTGGCCCAATGCCGTAACCTAGGCTACCTGCCACTCCTATTACTAGTAATGGTAGTGGCTGAAAAAGTAACCACATTTTCATGCTTGAGTAAAAGTATAGACAGTATACCTTAATTGAAAGTTACTTAAGTAAAGGTGAATGTCCACCGTTAAAATAATACTTGAGTAAAAGTCTAAAAGTATCAAAAGTAAATGTAATTTCTAAAATATACTTATGTATCAAAAGTAAAAGTATAAATCATTTAAAATGCCTTATATTAAACAATATTTTCTTGAGTAATATAGTGAAGTAAAAGTATATAAAGTAAAGTACGGATACTCCAAAAAACGACTTTAAAGTATTTTTTACTTAAGTACTTTCCACCACTGAGTAATGGGAAAAACCTACAATTTATCAGCAAATCAAAATCTGAAACCTGATTCCTCATCAATATAAGTAATCTACCATCATCTCATCATGAAAACACTCACATTGAATGAAATGATTACTAATCTCCCCCAGATTAAAAACATATCTCCTGCTCAGATTAGAAATTCAAGCATAGATGTGGATAGATACGACATATTTATATACACTGAACAAAAATATAAACGCAACATGTGTTGGTCCCATGTTTCATGAGCTGAAATAAAATATCCCAGAAATGTTGTGTACAAATTTGTTTATATCACTGTTTGTGAGTATTTCTCCTTTGTCAAGATAATCCATCCACCTGACAGGTGTGGCATATCAAGAAGCAGGTTAAAGAGCATGATCATTACACAGGGGACAATAAAAGACCACTCTAAAATGTAAAGTTTTGTCACACAACACAATGCCACAGATGTCTCAAGTTTTGAGGGCTAATGAATTCATTTAAATTGACTGATTTCATTAACTCAGTAACTAATTTCCTGTAATTCAGTAAAATCTTTGAAATTGTTTCCTGTTACGTTTATATTTGTGTTCAGTATATATTCCTGGTCCTCCTCCCTTCATTATACGGCAGTAAGTAGACTAGCAGTTAGAAGGTTGTGTCAGTAATTGAAAGGTTGCTGGTTCGAGTCCCTGAGCTGACAAGGCTCTGTCAATGTGCCCTTGAGCAAGGTACGTAACTCAAATTGCTCTGGATTAGAGCGTCTGCGAAATTACATAAATGTTATATATAATATTATTATAGAACATACTAGATGCAGTCGCCCCAGCGTGAGAGACAACTAGATTCAGGTCACAACACAGCAGGAAGGCTTCCGTTTCATCTGAGATCCAGAGGGGTCACTCTTATGACCTCATTAGGAGAGAAATGCTAATGTTTCTCTTCTCTTTTTCCTCCCTCCTCTTTTTCCATCCCCTCTTTACCCTGCTGTTTTTAAACATTCAGGCTGAAATAGGGTGAAGCGCCTCAATGGGTGCTGTTGTCGAGTGTGAAGTGTGTGTGAAATGTGTTGGTGACAGCGTGTGTGTGTATGTTTGTGTGTGTGTGTCAGAGGAGGCTGGTGGGAGGAGCTATTCGAGGATGGACTCATTGTAATGGCTGGCATGCGGAAAATGGAACGGTATCAAATACATCAGACATTAATTCCATTCCGTCCTCCTATAGCTCCTCCCACCAGCCTCCTTTGGTGAGTGAGTGAGTGTGTGTGTGTGTGTGTGTGTGTGTGTGTGTGTGTGTGTGTGTGTGTGTGTGTGTGTGTGTTGGTGACAGCATCATGACATGTCAATGTTAGCCAATAGAGGATGATGCTTTTCTCTTTGCCTTGTTAGCAGGACGTGGCGGTGTCCCTATCCTTGCCTATCCATTTCTTTACATTTATATTTCATAGAGAGTGTTCTGCAATCTTTGATCTGAATAGGATTTCCGTTCCCTTATACCTTTCGCGAGAGTGATAGTGAACTCTATTTTGGGACCATACAATTTTAGGAGCCCTCTTCAATGCACTCAGCACTCAGGAGGCCATGATCCTCCAGTGGCCTTTCATCATAGCCAAGAGAGCATCCCTGTAATGGCAGGTCCACAGGTGGCTCATACCTAGGCCATCCACTCCCTTTCCATTTCTCGATTCGATTCAAATGGCTTTATTTCAATGGGAAACATATGTTTACATTGCCAAAGCAAGTGAAATAGATAATAAACACAACTGAAATAAACAATAAAAAATGATCAGTAAAACATTACATTCACAAAAGTTTCTCTCTCTCTTTCCATCTCTCTCTCTCTCCCTCTCTCTATCTCTCCCTCTCTCTCTCTCCCTCTCCCTCTCCCTCCCCCTCCCTCCCCCTCTCTCTCCCTCTCCCTCTCCCTCCCCTCTCTCTCCCTCTCTCTCTCTCCCTCTCCCTCTCCCTCTCTCTCCCTCTCTCTATCTCTCCCTCTCTCTCTCTCTCTCTCTCTCTCTCTCTCTCTCTCTCTCTCTCTCTCCCTCTCCCTCTCCCTCTCCCTCCCCCTCCCCTCTCCCTCTCCCTCTCTCTCTCCCTCTCCCTCTCTCCAGATACTGTTCTTCCCTTGCAGGCTTGATGATGTCAGGGAAGGACATAGCCACCAGGTGAAACGTTCCATTGGCTACTGGATGATCCTCTCTACCCTTTATGCACCAATCACTTGTTTATGGTGCAGTGCCAAGCATCTGACATTAGTGGTAAGAAAGTGATGCTGGTATCATTGGTGATATTGAACTCTACTAAATGTCTGCTTTGTTTTGTTGTGAACCTTTTTAACCTCGTTGTCATCCAGACAGAATGTGGTTGAATAAATTCCAATGCAGAATTCCACTTGTATTATATGTCCTCATATGACCAGTGTATTTGTTTGATTGTGCACAATATATTTAGAATTTCACTAAAGAAAAAGAATGCTCTTTTTTTACGCATCTTCATAGGATCTCAACAATTCATATTTTAATGTTGGCAGAGAATTATAAAATTGTGGAAAGGCTGATTTAAAAGGCGAAAAAATCTAATTGCACATGGCAGGCCTATTCCAAAAAATAAATCCATCATTCTCTTTGGCAGTGGTTCACGCCAGGATATGAACATTTTCGGTTAAAAGTTAGGGGATTTTTTGGGGGGGACAAACTAATACAATTAAAGGACGTTATTCTATAAGGAAATAGAACCGGCAATTTCTAAGGAATGCAGAGCGGGGAAAGAGAGAAAGATGATTGTAAACACGGAAAATTCACAGGGTTTCAAACAAGAAATAAAACGTTAGAGGATTTTTAATGAAAGGTTTGGTTGTATTCAGGTCTGTCTGTATGTGTGAAATCTTTATAATTAACTCACTGTGTGTGTGTGTGTGTGTGTGTGTGTGTGTGTGTGTGTGTGTGTGTGTGTGTGTGTGTGTGTGTGTGTGTGTGTGTGTGTGTGTGTGTTTTCCGCTATACACTGGAATGCGGCCAGTCTCGGCTCTATCGAATCCACACTCCGTTCTAAATACAAAGCCTTTGATCTGTTTCGCTGTCTCCTTACCCGGAAGAGAACTCTTGCCTTCTCTCTCAGCTGGGATGAACGCACACGTGGAAATATTGGCCCGGTTCCAGACTCGTACCAAATTTAGTCACACAAAGGCGAAGGGAGCGCGAGGGGGGAAACCCGGGATGAAAGAGCCAGCCGCCAGAAAGATCAAAGGACACGGCGGCTCCGCCCGCTAACCCCACCTCCGTGCTTTATAAAGATCTGCCTTCTACTCCAAAGTTATTCTCACGCAATCTCTCCACACACAGCGAGCCGCAGCAGCGACACATTACTTTATGTTGTTCTTCTTCTCTCTTTCTTGTTTTGTTTTCTCATTAAACATTTCCGACTCGAAGAAGCCCCCATGTTATTCATTTGCTTTATACAACTCTGAACTGTTGTATGAATGATATAGGCTACTGCGCAAACTGTAAAAATAACAATTCAAAACGATCAGCTGGCTGTGTATTGAAACATTGCGGCTGAGTTATGCCCTATGCAATACATCATGTTCACGAGTAGTTTGCATTATATTTTTATCCAGAAACTGCAACAATTCTCCATTGTCCAGTGAAATAGAATCTCGACATACTTTGCAGTCGATTTACAGACCGCTGTTTCTCCTTTGAACAACATCACGGTAAAAGCTACTGCAGAATATACAAAAGGGACGTGGTGGTTCAATTAGCTAGATGTGTTACGGGACAATCTATTAAACTCAAAGTAAGGGGGGTCTTGTTTTGTGAGTAGGCGAAAATATTGTTTTGTTGATTGGAAAATCTCATATGAGATAACATTATGTAACATATTTCAAATGTACTATTAGGTTCCAAGTAATTGAAAGAACATCCGACAACAATGGACCCCACTTTAGCCAAATTAGTCGATTTTCTATCAATTATGCACGCCCTTTCACTCACCGCTCTGATCAGTGGACCAAAGACAAACCTCTGGTTTATCAAAGTACTTTAAAGTACCAATGGACAACTTTAGGAAATAGCCGAGGCTACTATATAGGCTATTTTGCGCAAACAAACAATTCAATGGTACTATTGATTCGACTGTAACATTCTTTGTGCCAACATGCTTTTTTAAATCAATAGGATTCAGGAACGTTTGCGCACGAATTAAACCACCTTAAAATACACATAGTATTAAATATATAGGCTGTTTATGATATAGGTGGGCTCTCTAGAACATTTACTTAAAAAGTAGGATAAAGGTGATGCATTGCCATGTCATTTGAATTAGTTATTCTCAATCACATAGTCCACAGTGGTCACCATCCAACAGTAATTATGTGTATCCAAACGTCACCCTTTTCTCTTTGTTATTTTTTTAACGTCAGAGTAGTGAATCTGTCTATTATAGCCTCTTAGGCCCTACTCTATCATATGCATTGGCGTCAGCTTCATCACCGCTTCGACCCGCCCCCACTCCTTCCCTGTCTACCCATTTGTTGTGAGCTACAGTATGTATAAATCTCCGTACCCCTCGCTCTCTTAGGAGTATCAATCGGTGTGGTGTCAATCACAGCGGCGGCTTCCCTTTCATCTCGATCCTCCCAGTCGCTGCGAGAGAGAAGGCAGAGAGAGAAGAGACAGAGGACCGGGAAGGAGAGCTACATTTCTTACGGAGCGGTGCTCCAGTTTGGAAGTCGGTCCACAGCGTATCGGTTTATAACGCACTCCTCGATCTTTTGTATAGTTTATTACTTTTTATTTAGCCGTTATTCAGTTCAAGTATGTATGTTCATTCTAATAGGGATAGATGCGCAGTATTGTTTAAGTGGGGGAAATAAATAAGTGTTCTACTTGTGACAAACAGGCAGCACGAGATTCAGAGACGCGTTTTTTAAATTATATTTTTCCTTATTTTTTTTCCCACGAAAGGACTGCAACTCTCACAGGACCCCAGAACGAGGAAATATAAGCAAAGTTGTTTTCTACATGCACTTTGACCGTTAGCGGAGCTCCCGGGTGTGTGCCCTCCTCTGCCAAATCTAACGGCACATCTGACTCTTGTGATGAGGTTTTGACTTCTGACATTTTAAAGAGACGAACTGGCGAGTGCCGCGGGTTGAGCGTGCACTACACATCCGCTTTTGCCGATAACATCTTCAATTTCGGATATTTAGAATTTGAATCATTGTAAGAATCCATAATATTTCGAAAAACAACGACAAAAAAGGATCTCCTGTTAATTTAGCTAAAACAAAAAACGTGATCGCACGCAGTTTCCTCCAGGGTACGGAGCGCAACACTTCAAGCCGCTTCAAGGAACATTTTTGGTTTCCTTTTGGGGATTTCGATAGTTCCTCCAATTTGGACAGTGCGAGTACTTCGACTGAATCAAAATGCCACAACTAGCAGGTGGTGGTGGTGGCGGGGACCCTGAGCTTTGTGCCACCGACGAAATGATTCCGTTCAAGGATGAGGGAGACCAAGAACAAATATTCGCAGAACTCAGTCACTCAGAGGAAGACGAGGGAGACTTGGCAGATATCAAGTCATCTTTAGTAAATGAGTCAGAGACGAGTCCAAACAGCAATCATGATGTAAGTATTTCCCCTCGTTTACTTAAGTCCAGTGTTTACATGTTGCCAAGCCTTTATATAGGCTAGCCTAAATAAATGTCCATCAAATTTCTAACGACAACATATTCAATCAAGTTCACCTGTCCCTAAATAATAGCCCCCATTTCAGGGGAGTCAGTTGGACATTTTATGAAAGTTGATAAAAGCTGAAAAGCTGATAAAATGACTGGATATTTGCCCAAACTGTGTTTGGTTTTGTCATAATTAAGAAGGTGATGTGTAGCCTAATATTATATGTGTGTAATATGACTATTTTAATCTGTAAATAGTAGCCATGTTCTGTTTGTAATCAGTTGTAAACAGAGGCTCATAAATAAATCTGTTGCACGTGGCTGCAGAGCTTTTCAAAACATTGTTGACGAATTATACCAAAGGTCAAAACATACAGAACAATTTAATGTGAGATAATATTTTTATACAATTCAGAGAACTGTTGTATAGTTTTTATGAGGTTATTTGATATTTTAAAATAAATATTGCACAGTAGGTGATTAATTCGTGAATAGATTCTGAATTATTTTGTTAGGCCTATTACAATATTCAATTAGCCCTATTGAATCATTATTATTATAGTTATTAGTATTATTATTATTAGTAGTAGTAATATTATTAGTATAACAATAATTGTCTTGAAAAAAAATATGCCTACTTATAATTATTACAGTAACAATATCAATATCGCTATGGGTTAGGTGATTTAATTAAACAATGTTTCACCAGGTTGGATAATGTAAAATGTGAATAATATAAAATATGAAAGTGTTTTTGGACAGATCAAATTCGTATTTGATATAAAATAAATGTTTTTTTTCAAAGGGAAATCCAGATGACATGATCTTCGAAGGAAAACCACACCTGACAAAATGTAGCACCTCTAGATTACAGTGACACTCATGTTCCCAATGTGAAATAAGGCCAACACATTTCTGCGTGTTTTGTGGAGATTATGGCCATTTCATGGAGAGACAACACATTGTTAAAGGACGGAATTAAATTGGGGGGGATTAATGGAAATGTTTAGTTTTGATATAGATAGTATTCATATTTGAAATATGAAAGAAATGTCACTGCCACAATACAGGTTTGAAGGTAATGCTGGTAGCTATTTTGTTCACATTGCTTATGTATTTAAATCATCTGTCATTCCTTTATCTCAATCATGTATCTTAATGCATTTATCAGAGCTGTAACAAGAGTAGCTTACATCGTGTTAGACCTCGTGACTGTCACATCCCTCCTCAGTGCAGTGAGTTTCATATTCAATAGTAACTTTAACTTTGTGCCTGAATATATCTTTTTTTATCTGGGCTAGGCAGCTGTTACTAAGTCTCTAGCTCTGGATGCTGTATGTATTCAAATGTAAACCTAGCGCAATTAGCTGTTGCCATTTGTCATTATCCAATGTTAATGGAATTAGGGTACCTACTGACTCTGGGCCGAGCTCATATAGTTACAGCTGTCACAGACGCAAATAAGACGGAGGTTGAATGTTAATTGAGAATCCAGTGAAGTTCCGTGACTCTGCTGGAAGCCAGCCCCAGGGAAGTGAACTCCAAAAGGTCTTTCTACGCGAATGGGAATTCGAGGAGGGAGGGGGAAAGGAGATGCATGTGGAGGGGTTCACGGTATTTTGGAAAAGCAGTCGACTACACCGTAAACATCATCCCCTCTTCTCTATTTTCGCAGTTATTTTGTGTAGAGCACGTTAGTATTGGAAAGCATCATATGCCACCGTGATGCATTTGATTTTGAATTTGGTTGGAGCTTTGATTAAATTGGTTGGTGAAAATGAACGCAGACTGATGCAAGTTAATTTGTAAGCTCCTTAAGGACATAAAGCTTAATTAAGTGGCTCGTTGAGGTGTTGATACAGACCGCTCCGTCAACCCTTCTCGCCTCACTGTGTATGTGTTCTTAAGTCCGGGGACAAGCTGAAAGCACAGGCCATAGTAGCGTGTGTGTGTGTGTGTGTTGGTGAATTTTTTACGAATTTAATCACCTAATTTCTGTCTCCGTCTCTCACAGGGAACTAGACAATCCCAAATATCCCAAGACTCATATCATGAAAAACACAGAGACCATCACGACGATGGTAAGTGACACACATCACATTAAATATTATCCTGTCAGTTATCAGCATGTTAGAGATCTGCACTTATATATGGGTCACATTGAGCCAAGATTAACGGTACAATATTACAATCAGTTTCTGGAGGCTTGATTATTGAAAGATTTAATTTGTATATTTAAAGGGAAGAAAGTATGTAGACTGGAAAAGCTTCCACCCACTTCATTTTCTTTTCAGCACCGATCAGTCACACCATGGTCCCTTTTCTTATCTGACCCCAGTTCATTTTCTGTTCAGCACCGATCAGTCACATCATTGTCCCTTTTCTTATCTGACCCCAGTTCATTTTCTGTTCAGCACCGATCAGTCACAACCATGGTCCCTTTTCTTATCTGACCCCAGTTCATTTTGATGCAGAGATGATATCTGAATTGATTCTAGTCAGGACAAACTGAATGGGAAAAAGTGTTCTATATGCAAGTCTTTTGTCGCCCGTAGGACATGTTATTATTTATGCAGAGAATTGTTGAATAATCCCAACGGCCCCTTGCCTGGTCATCAGAAAGATGCAATACCGATGCATTTCAATTGTTAATTTGACATGAATGAAAACCTGTGAAGATAGGCAGTGATTTAAGCATGTGGCTCTCTGATACTAGTAGTGAGTGACTCTTAATATTCTCCTTGGTTCATTTTGTACACACACTCTCTGTCGCCGTATCTCTCTCTTTGTCTCTTTGTCTCTCCGTCTCTGTGTGTTTTGTCCCGTGCAACATGTTGCTGCTGTGCGACAGCACCAGACTCATTTGATGCCTTTATTTGGTCCAGGCTGTATTCTGACCCCAGATAGAGCTGCGGGTCATGATTGGAGCTCTGTTCTGTTAAGAGTGGCTCTTCTTTGTCCCCCCAGCAGCCCTGAATAGGACCCCCTCAAACCAAACACTCCCTTTCCCCACAACAAGCCCATGTTGCTATCAATCTACCAGACACACACACCACCCCCTCTCCCCAGAAAGCGACAACCGACGGCCACCAAATAGTTTGTCGCGAGTTTCTATTCAGGCAGGGGGACGGACCCGAACAAATGCTCTCTCTTTAGGTCAGAGGCGTGGGGAACAGTAGGGGCATCTCTTGTTTTGACACAGTCTATATGTTCCTCCTAATTGACGCTAATTGGCACGGAGGGACGCCATTGTTACTCTGTATAGTACAGCCCTCCTCTCCCCTTTCTCCAAGACATGAGAGACAAAAGACTGGTGAAACAGAGGGTGCTGGGACACAGCGGTCGACAGCGATATCATTACGCCATCAAGAGGCATGCGTGGAGCGATGATGTGATAGTCATAGTGCCAGATGAACCCAGTGTTGTTAGAGACTGTAACTTGGCAGTGACTATTCACATGTAACTGTATTAGTAGGCTATAAACTCCAGGAGATTTTCCCAATGACTCTGAACTGCTGAAGTTATGATGGCGTTGAATATTGCTGTTATGTTACTTGATCAGACTGTTGCTTAGAGATGCTATTCTATAAAAAGGCCCAAATCCTAATGGAGATTAATAATGTGCTTGACTCAAGTTCTCTAACAAATCTTCCATTAATGATCGTAAATGTACAATTTTTTACCAAGCCTCAAGTTCACACTTTTCTGTCTCTTGGGCCCGTTTCCAGGGAAACACCTAGACATGTACAACAAAGGTCACCAATACTCTGGATACCCAGGTTACATCATGATGACTAATATGAACAACGACTCCTACATGAACAACGGCTCCCTGTCGCCGCCCATGCCCAGAACGGTGAGTCTAGTTACACTATACCTCCATCAATCAATCACTTCCACCTATCTGTCAAGCTAGCTAGCCCAGTTTGTGTCTAGTGCATTTTCACTGCGTCAAGTTTGATTCCATCTTAAATACTTAACCAGGTCTAAACCCCTATGAAGAGCGTGCTCACCCTGTGATTTATTTTCAAATATACCTGTGTATGGACATTTCCATTCATCTTTTCTACCATCTTTTCAACTCTAGAATGTTCTTTGCCTCTCTTCGACCGCCTTCCTAGTGTGATGTAGCCCGGTTTGTGATAGCCGTATATAACATGCACCCAGTAATGTTGTGATGGTCTGTCCCCTTGGCAACCACGTGATCTAGTCTCCCCCACATGCCTCTCATACTTTCCAGCAGATTAACGGCATTTATATGATGCATTATTTCTCGCGCCTTGTTAACTTAATCAATGTCTGTTTACACATCGACAGTAAGCCCACCGATTACGCTGACGTGGTCGCGGAGGCCTAACGGCAACATCCCATTTGAAGATGGAGTTTGCGGAAATAGCCAGAGTTGCCGTATGTCACCATGCTTATAGTCCCTATAAGATAACAGTATTCATTTCAGGCTGTAGGCCTTGTGGCTGGTTTCCTGTGTCTGTCCCTTTTTGAACATTAGCAGCAAGACAGACGCAAAACGCCAGGGCATGCCAGCAGCTGTCTACCCTAATCCTGTTTGGTGTGTGGGTGTGTGTGTGTGTGTGTGGTGAATACACCCAGTCTCGCTATGGCTCGGTGCCTCCCAAAGCCTGTCCCTGCACCCTGCCATCACATAGACTAGAGGACACAGACATATACGTATTGTTCAAGGACCAAAGACTCTGGCTTATGTCTGCCTGTGTGTCTGAGTTGGTTTCATCATGAAATTCATTTGAAGGGTTTGAAGTCTGTGTAGCGACTGTGTGAACATGGCTGACAATACCAAGTGAACGGTGTTCTGATCTCGTGGCAGTGGTACCCACTTTACTCTTGTATAGGAGTCCTCTGACCGGAGGGATTTTTTCAGAACATTTTCATCTCCAATATAGTTGTTTTGGATACTTATGGAATGGAGAACTTCTCAAGGACTGAGGGGCTTCCATCCAAACTTCCTTAAATAAAGAAATGACTCCTGTGATTTGGACCCTCCTCTCGCCGCCGGGACCGTTTTAAACACTCATTTCATTCACCGTGGCCGCCGCCCGCTTTTTGTTTGGACAAATTTCCCCGTCTTCAATAAATCGTTAGTCAATTTTATGTACGTTTCTCTCACTTATCCAATAAAATGGATACGGTTGGTGGCGGTGCAGTCATGGAAGTTGGAACACAAGTCACATGTGAAATGTGTATGTGCTGCATGACTGTTGAATGGCTGGATGTGAAACGTGTATGTGCTGCCTGGCTGTTGATTGGCTGGATGTGAAACGTGTATGTGCTGCCTGGCTGTTAATTGGCTGGATGTGAAACATGTATGTGCTGCCTGACTGTTGATTAGCTGGATGTGAAACGTGTATGTGCTGCCTGACTGTTGATTGGCTGGATGTGAAACGTGTATGTGCTGCCTGGCTGTTGATTGGCTGGATGTGAAATGTGTGTGCTGCCTGGCTGTTGTATCAAGCCTGCCGGCCACCGCAGCCACAGTATCTGCAGGCCTAGGATCAGTTTTCACCCAGATCAAAGGCTCGTTCTCTCCCTTTCTTCCCTCCCTCCATCCCCCTCTACAGTTTAGATTGATTTTCATTGGCCATGGCATTCCTGTGCATGAGGCCCAACTGACAGAGCTGTTCAGAGTTGCTGATTGTCAGCAGATTTTTGGGAGGGAAGCAAGGACCTCTGAGGAGTTGTGCTAGATATTTTAAAGGAGAAGGAATGGATGTTCTTGGTTTGGAGGGTTTGAGAAGTTCAGCTGTGCATAGGGTTAGTTAGTGTGGTGGAGTCCCCACGACCAGTAGCACATATGGAGATTGTCTCTGTGTAGTTGATTCAATAAAGTTCTGTGGAAGGACGAGATGATCTCTGTTGGATGTTAGATATTATCCCTTCATCTCTGGAGGTGGTTGTCCTGGTTTAGAGTGCAGTTGAGGTCTTTTTGATTTATTTAATTTAACCAGGCAAGTCAGTTAAGAACAAATTGTTATTTACAATGACAGATTTTTACCTTGTCAGTTCGGGGATTCGATCTAGCAACCTTTCGGTTACTGGCCCAACGCTCTAACCACCAGGCTACCTGCCGCCCCAGGTCTAAAGCTTACATGGTGAAATGAAAATGAATGCCTCATTATTATTATTATTCTGATCTTTATTATAACAGATAAAGTGAGGGTTGTGTCATATTAGGGTTTTCTACTTGCTCATTACATTGTCAGTACAGAGTTTACACTTTGTAGCAGTATTTGTTGGCTCTTGGTTGGTGTGGTTTGTTCCAGAGGATTGAATTGAAAACCCTGCCTGCCACTATTTAGTCTTCCCAGAAGCCTAGTGAAGTAAATACATCTACTATTCTGTTTAAAGTGTTATCTACAGTTATACTGTATATTGGTGTCAGTGAGAACTGTAGTGACATGTTCTCGCGTGTGTGTGCGTGTGTGTGTGTGTTCTTCGAGTCTTCACATATAGGGTCGTGTGAGGTTTGACTGTTGCATATTGGATTATTTAAAGTGACTGTGCGTGTGTGATGGCTCATATTTCCAGCTCCCATGGCCAGAGGGCCGGACTGTACAGAACTCTGGGAAGAGACGGGGGATTGTGTTCCCTACTCTGGCCTCTGTTAAGTCTTTGTGAAGACCACGCTCGACGTCTGGATGGGCTGGCAGCTTGGAATCAAGCTCTCACATCTCTCTGGCTAAAATCTAGGACTTATCGAGCTAACACATTCCTGTATGTGCGTTAACTCGACCCCTCTGTTTTCCCACTGTAGAAAGTGCATGTAGAACTTGTGCACTGGAGTCAATGAGAAGTGCTATTTGAGTCGTTGTAGCAGATGTATAGCTTCAGGATTACTGTGGTTTAATAGAATGCTCCTCTTTGGATCCAGTCCTAGTTTAAACTTCTGTCACCTTCTCATCAAACATCTGAATTTGAGGATGACAACTTTTAACTTGGAACCACCAAGCCTGTAACGGTGGCAGCCATTTTCACACACTACCTTACTTTAAATCTAGAACTTTGAATCCACTACCTTGTTCCGAGCATAAGTCGAGGATCTCCAAGCACCCAGTCTCCAGCCTGTCAGTGCAGCATTCGGGGAAGATGGAATCGCCATAGCTGATTTTAAGCTGGGCTTTTGGTGTGCAGAGAGCTGAGGGAACCATTCGCTGCCCCTCCCAGGCCATACCTCCCTCCCCCTGTCTTCCCCCTCGGTGGCGGGCCCTTGTGGTGTGTGAGAGCCCGTGGGGGGAGACTGCGGTTCCCCTTTGATGTCAGCGAGAACGTGACGGATCTCCTTGGCGGCGTTGCGCGGCGGTGTGGAATCACTAACCCGGGCTTACCTAACGGGATTTACCGCGCTCCCCTTTTCTCGCTTACATCCCAAATGGAACCATATTCCCTATATAGTGCACTACTTTAGACCAGGCCCCATATGACTAGTCAACAGTAGCGCACTAATAATAGAGTGCCATTTGAGACGTACCCCTCGTCACCCCCAGTGCCATGTGTATCTGTCCTCACGGTCTCAAACCCTGGCCCCATTCAGCACCGATCCCTGCTATGAGAAGACCACATTTCCCAGGAGCCCTTCATGTCCACGCGCAGTGTAGTCTGTGGCAACGTGCGGCGCCATGTGTAGTTCTTTATCCACGACTGCGGGTTTGTAAAGCGGTTCGAGGCGCTGAATCGAGCAGAGCGTTCTGTTGTGATTTGTGAAGCAGCTGGGATCTATTTGATGTATCAGTCTGCCGCTGGATGTCGTTGCCTAAAATTGGCCTACAAACATATACAATATTATTATATTACTATATTTTGTGACCAAACATGACATTTTGAAAAGAGTCAATTATTTAAAGTTTTGAAAAAACATTTTATGGGGGTTAAATTTAAAGGACCATCAGATGATCATTGTAGCATTGATGTCATCTGCTATGCAGGTCTGACAAAGAGCAGGGTGTGTGTGTGTGTGTGTGTGTGTGTCTGTCTGTCACACTGTGTAGACCTCACAGAAAGCTCCAGCATCCTCCCACCCTTTGTGTGCTTCTGGGTCTCAGCTCTCTATAAACAGTATCATTGACACGGAGCGTGCGTCAAACTACTGTACCGTATGGTACATGGCGAGGAGGCTGGTCGACACATTTATTCCATATGGCGTTCCCTCCACGGTAATGATTCCATGTGGTTGCAATCCCCTTATCAAAGTCTTTCATCTTGTTAAGTGGAGCTGGGAGGAATTATCCTCTCCCTAAATTGAAACGACTGGTGTTTTTTTTCTTTCTCTCCCTGTAAGATGAGAAGACAAAATAAGTCCAGGCAAGGATGCACCAAGTGTTCACATAATGTGGTGTGAATTTGTGTTACGACGCTGACGGACTGTGGGACTGTGTATGTTGGTCGCTCATGTTTTGACTATATGGACAGTGTGTCATGTTTTTTTACTTTATTTTATGAAACTTGTAACAGAGCATTGTGGGAATATGGTAAAACATCTATCGTATCGTTTGTGTGTGTGTGTGTGTGTGTGTGCATATTTGTGAGTGTTTGTTTTCATGTGCTCTCTCATGCTCTCACCAAAACGAGACTGTCATCATAGCTGAGGACATCACAACACTCTAGCCCCCCTCGCTTCTCCCTCGTTCATCCATCCTACTGAGGGAAAGATAGCCTGTCTCTGCTCCATGGAGCCAGCCAGCCTGCACAGGCGAGGCCGGGCCCAGCCACAGCACCTGCTGAGTGGGGCTTCACAGGGAATACGGAAAGGAGTGGACAGGCGTGTACTTGAGTTGGGGTGGGGGTGGGTGGGTGGGTGGGTGGGAGGGAGGGAGTGGAAGGTTAGAGAGGATAGTGGCTTTTTTTCTCTACGTGTGGCGTTGGTTGTGTCACTCCAGCTTGTTGTTTTGACTCCCACAGAAGGGCCCCGGTGAAAGTCCCTCCACTCCCCAGGCTGCGTGGCTCCTATTGAAGCCACTCTGTGGGAGCTCAGTTCGGCACACAGGGACCGGAGCCCGACTCCTAGCCTCCCTCCACCACCTAAACACTGCTGATAAGACTGGCTCCACCACAAAGCCAAGACGCCAAGCAAAACAATGTTGTTTTTCCACATTGACGCGCTTCAACTGGAGATGAATGGGGAGACTTTTGAAGTGGTGTGGCTGAAACCCTTTTGATGTCACTAGTTTTATTTAGTCCCCAAATAGTTCCTCACTGTTGCAACATTATCATAAAATCATCCCTTTTTTAGTTTAGTGAAAAGCAGGTCTATATTTGGTGCTTTGTACCATGTAGTTCAGGCAGTAACTGACCGGGACAATGGGAGCTGCAGGGGTGAAACAATGAGTGTAACTCCTCCCAGCGCTCAGTACTTAAGAGAGACCCAGCAAACAGCCCTGACTTGTCCTTGTGTGACTTGATCAATAGCCGCTCTGTTACCGTCAACTTACT
Organism: Oncorhynchus nerka; assembly: GCF_034236695.1. Lineage (NCBI taxonomy): Eukaryota > Metazoa > Chordata > Actinopteri > Salmoniformes > Salmonidae > Oncorhynchus > Oncorhynchus nerka. Next base: position 23,656,807 of record NC_088413.1, on the reverse strand, counting down.
CTTGTTTTTTTCCCTCCTTTATATTTTTCAGAAGCTCATTATTTCTTTGTGTGTGCTGTGGTGTGTGTGTGTGTGTGTGTGTGTGTGTGTGTGTGTGTGTGTGTGTGTGTGTGTGTGTGTGTGTGTGTGTGTATGTGTGTGTATGTATGTATGTGTGTGTGTGTGTGTGTGTGTGTGTGTGTGTGTGTGTGTGTGTGTGTGTGTGTGTGTGTGTGTGTGTGTGTGTATCTGACAGCGCTGAAAGATGAATTCTCCTCAGTGTAGAAGGTTGGGTATAGGGCCGGTATAGTTACTGTACAAAGGGGTCTGTGCTCCTCACCTTGCCTCGTCACCAGGCTTTATTAACCCAGCTGTTAAATGGATAGATGGATATAGCACTTTTTCCCCCTTCTTTTTGTTTTTGTTTTTGCTAGCGCACATCGAATGCGTAATTTTTTTTCTCCCCTCTTAACTATTCACAACATATACTGTACACATACTGGCTGGAGTGTGAGAGCGACCGAGCGCGTGCGCGCACACACACTGCGGAAGACACATTTCAGTTGAATGCATTCAAAATGCATTCAACTGAGTAGGTATCCCCCTTTCCCTTTCCTTTCTGTTGGAGCTTGCAGAACTAGGGTGGACAGGAGGAGGGGTTTGCTGTCAATTCATTTTGTGTGGTCTTGGCTATAAAAAACATGTAAAAAAACAGCTCTTTGAATGGTCTTTAATTTTTGGGAAACCCATAAAAGTTTGCCGCTCCTTTGATATCGGCCTCGGAATTGAAAACAAATGCAGCATTCTCCCCCCTTCTCATTTCAACTGCCCTATTATGGAGTTGTGAAGAAAAAAAATCAGCCGTAGATCTCTTTCTCTCCCTCCTTTTCCATCCCCCCATTTCCCTTCCCCTCTATCCTGCCTTCTTTCTCCTCCTCCCTCTCCCCCACTCCCTCTTTTTTTCCTCCCCCTTGTTTTTGAAGAAACCTATGGGGGAGGGGGATCACTGATGTCAAAGTAAAAACCAAGAGCATTAAGAAAACTGGCAAAATGCAATACAGCTGCAATCCGACATGACGCTGGAAAATAGGTCTGAGGAGTAGAGAGCCTCCCCGTATCCGTATTCCCAGGGTGCACAACTGCTCCCGGCCTCGGCTTTGATCTCTTCAAAGCCTCCTACTAGCTGGAGAGTCTTGGCTGCTGCTCACGCTGGAGTGCCGGAGAAGGGGAGAGAGGGAGGAGGGGTGTATGCATGTCGAAGGGGAAGAGAGGAGAGGGGGGCGGGGGGGTCGTCTTTTCCTTTCCAGGGCTGAAATCAATCACAGTGCCGAGGCAATTATGTGTAATTCAACAGGGCCAGATTAGTAACTCTGTTACCTGAGTGACTGACTGCGTGTCTGTAATCTCAGAGACTCACTGACTGGCCTTCGCCAGCCAGCCAGGAGAAGTCACCACTGGGTCACGGACAGGGGAGGGAAGGAAGGGGAGCGAGGGAGAGGTGCTGAAAAGCAGGCCGCCATGCCGCCGTCCAGCAGAGCAGAAAATCGGGCCACAATGGAGTGATTACACTTGCAGATGTAGCCATATTTATGACTGAGGCGAGCAGAGGGAGGGAGGGAGGGGGAGAGAGGCAGGCAGTGATTGCCATGGAGCTCTAGCTAGCTAGCTCCGTCTCTCTAACGAGCCCTGTTCCCTTTGTGTTGGGGCTCGTGCCTGGTGTCGCCCCCTCACCACCGACCCGCTGCTCCCTCCGTCCCCCTTCAGTGCCATATCTCTACCCCTCATGCCCGGTGCCTCGGATGGCCCCCAAATGCCAGGCTTGGCCCAGGCTTGCACCCCGGGCACCCAATTTGCCGTGGCTGGAGAGAGGAGCGCGGCTGGAGAGATAGTCTGCATGGCTGCGGGTCACAGAGAGAAGAGGGAAACAGAGTAGAATGGCACTCCTGCCTCTCTCTTTCTCTCTCCTCTCTCTTGCTATGGGTCTGGGCCTTATCACTGCTACAGTATGCAACACACACCACACCACGGCACTTAGCAGCAGGTCTTGGGTCCTGGGTCATGTTTTGTTGGGGAACAATGCTGAAATGATGCAAATCTTTGCCTCTCCTGAAGTGATTATGGCCACCTGATTCTGATTAGTGTTCTGTAACCACTAGAATTGACAAACATCGCAATATACCAGCCGTCTATTATTGGAACAGATGACCTCATTTAAAGGGAAAGATATTCTCTCTTCCTCATGAAGACGAAAACAGCTCTTTTGTTTAGCTGTGCTCGGCGGAGAGTCACTTGATGCCGGGTGATGAAACCCATAAAGATATCCAGCAAGAGTGTGTTTGTTCATCTGATGAGCTACACTCTGTTCTCCTCTCCTCCTTCCTCTCTCCTCTATTTCCTTTGATCATCATTTTCATCTGGGGCTAGTCTGGTGGTGATGGAAGGGAAGGCTGTTATTTTCTCCTGGGGATACACACAGACACACACATTAAGGACATTAGATTTACACTGGTGTTAAGACAAGGGGTGGAGTAGAGCTGGGCCGATATGGACAAAAATCCATATTACGGTAAATCGACTGAATTCTCATGATAAAGACCAATTGAACGATGCGCGTATAACATTAACGCACACCAAAGTTATTTTTTTGGCATTTATATTACCCTTAACTGCTGTTACTACTACTTTGGATGTTGTAGCTATCGATTGTCCCATTTAACAATCACCCATATTAGCATGGGGGCGGCAGGGTAGCCTAGTGGTTAGAGCGCTGGACTAGTAACCGGAAGGTTGCAAGCTCAAACCCCCGAGCTGACAAGGTACAAATCTGTCATTCTGCCCCTGAACAGGCAGTTAACCCACTGTTCCTAGGCCGTCATTGAAAATAAGAATTTGTTCTTAACTGACTTGCCTAGTTAAATAGAGGTAAAATAAATTTAACACATTTCTCTAATTGGGCCCTAGAGGTTATTTTTTCTAATGAACGATATCAGCCAAATGTCCACGATAAGTGGTTGGTTTGGTCAGTGTCGATCATTTCCGGTTTGTCGTCCCAGCTCTAGAGTGTCGTACCAGCTCTAGAGTGTCGTCCCAGCTCTAGAGTGTCGTCCCAGCTCTAGAGTGTCGTCCCAGCTCTAGAGTGTCGTCCCAGCTCTAGAGTGTCGTCCCAGCTCTAGAGTGACGTCCCAGCTCTAGAGTGTCGTCCCAGCTCTAGAGTGTCGTCCCAGCTCTAGAGTGTCGTCCCAGCTCTAGAGTGACGTCCCAGCTCTAGAGTGTCGTCCCAGCTCTAGAGTGTCGTCCCAGCTCTAGAGTGTCGTCCCAGCTCTAGAGTGTCGTCCCAGCTCTAGAGTGACGTCCCAGCTCTAGAGTGTCGTCCCAGCTCTAGAGTGTCGTCCCAGCTCTAGAGTGACGTCCCAGCTCTAGAGTGACGTCCCAGCTCTAGAGTGTCGTCCCAGCTCTAGAGTGTCGTCCCAGCTCTATAGTGTCGTCCCAGCTCTAGAGTGTCGTCCCAGCTCTAGGGTACCAGTGATTATATGATGTCGTTGATTGTTTTATAAAGACAAACTGAAATAGTGATTAAATGAAACGGAGTGGATTGACTAGGAACTAAGTGTTGACAGTCTTGCTATTCTGTATTGAAAATATATGAAAATACATGTTTTGATTTATAATTATTGATAGACAATGTGAGACAAGGATTGAGCTCTAAAATGAGAACATTTAAGGGAGCTACAGTGGAAAAAAACGTCTCAGTTGGTGTGGCGTCTGTCTGCCCAATCTACCCACCCCAGTACATAGACCCTCCGTTTCGCTCGGGGAACCAGGTGAGACTTTTCATGTCTCCCGTCAGGGGAGACTTCAGAGGGACGTCCTCGGCTTTGAGCTCCCCGTCATCAAACAATGCATCCAAATATCAAATCGATTCAGAGCCCCAACCTCATCCCCCTCTGCCGCCCGGCACGCACCTATCTTTGAGATGAAAGGGGACGAATAAAGCAAGTGACCCCCCCCACCACCTCCTATCCCTCCTCCTCATCCCCCTCTTCCGCCACCAAGAAAAAAGGAATCAAGATGGGCGCCTTGGTGGAGAGAGGGACGCTTCAATTGCTATTCAATCCCACTCCACCCTTCATGTGAACCCTGTACACAGACAGGGTCTTCTCTCTGCACAGAGATGGACAGCTATAATAATGATGGGATATGACAGGTTCGTAGACGTTTCACCGAGATTCTTTGACTTCATAAAAGTCCACGGCCTGGCTTTGGTTAATTCATACCTCTGACATGGCAGGAGATCTGGATAGAGGTATGAACGAATGCTAGGCTAGTCGCCCACCGGAGTGTTGCGTTCTCTTTGTGTTCCTGTGTTTTGACTGTATTCAGACCACAGAAGCTTTTGAGCATTGTAATGGTTTAATGCAATTACATACTGAGGTGCTTTCATGAGTCGGTGATCTCTGTTGATCTCACGCTATCTCTCGCCATGCTGGAAGAGAGACACTACGATTGGCTCAAACGAGATAGGCCTTGTAGTGTAAAGAGTGACGATTGGACTGATGGGAACATAGCTACCCCCCACTAAGTCTAAAATGAGACTCTGATACACAAAGGAAATACTGTACAAGTCCATTATTTTCAAGAGCCACAGAAAATGGAATTGCATTATAACTGTGTTGTGTTCATTTTGTTGTCATTCTGCATCTATTTCAAGTGTAGTGTCAGCTGAATGAATGGTGCTCTCGAGGCTACATGTGTTGGGCTTGGGCCCATGCAGTTTCTTTCTTTACAATCAGGATTTGAATATATCATGACAATGTAAGACGATTACCATTTCTTAAGGGGTGGTTGAGAGAAAGGTTCGACCGTTGTTAGGGACCATGTTTTAACACGGTCATTGTTTTGGTTTGCCTTACCTCTCTACAAAAGCGTCTCACAAAAGTAACCAAAAGGGGCGGAGCTTTTCTTGTGATTGGGTTGATCCTGGAAAGGCTGGCTGAAGTGCTCCCTCGTGTGCATCGCAAATGGCAACCTATTCCCAATATAGTGCACAAATGTTGACCAGAGCCTCAGGGGCCTTGTTAAAAGGTAATACACTATAAAGAGGATAGGGAGTCATTTAGGACGCGGGCCTAGTCATACATGAGTGGAGAATAGCCATTTGTTCCGAGGGGATTACGCCTTTTAGAATAGCTTTGTTTTCATTCAGATCTGAGGAGACTGGCCGTGTGTGTGTGTGTGTGTGTGTGTGTGTGTGTGTGTGTGTGTGTGTGTGTGTGTGTGTGTGTGTGTGTGTGTGTGTGTGTGTGTGTGTGTGTGTGTGTGTGTGTGTGTGTGTGTGTGTGTGTGTGTGTGTGAGAAGCTGAAAATGTGGGGTTTTAATGACTAATTCCAGGCTGAAAAGCAGGTGTTTAGTGTCTCACCGGTTAATCCTTTAAAAATGAGGAGTTGCACCTAAACAACAGCTGGGCTGCTAGTCGGACCTATTGTACTTCTGTCCTTTACTTTATAAAAGACAAGAATGGTTTGTAACCAGATCCACAATTATGAATGCTTTGGTTTATAGTAACGATGACATCTTGATACAGGGCTAGAGAGTAAGATATATAGTAGTTTAAAGCCTCTTATGTAGAAACACCCACATTTTTATCAAAACATGCATTTAAAAAAAAATGTTGACTGACTTTGTAGGTTTCCCCTTCATATTTGACGACGAAGCTGAAATGACTCACTATAGCTAATCCTATAGCCTGCTGAAGTCTATTACCTGGCTATTAGCTGCCTAGCCAGTGGGAGTAGACGGCTAGGAGGCGTTGGTCTTCAAAAAGCAGAGGTGCGCTGAGGTGAAAAGGCCATTGATCATGTGACTATGGGGTCAGAAGTTCACATGTAAGATCGCTAGGACACAGGCGTCATGGCTCTGGGGAAGAATGGATCCTCTAAGTTGCTATGGTTAAAACAGGAGCAAAATGCTGGTCAGCAAAATTCTTTTTAATGTAATATTCATTAATATACGATAGGTGTGCATACAACACATTTTTCTACATTAGTATATGTATGGACATATTTCTTTTTAGATTAGTAATATAAATATATATCAGCAGACGCAGAGTTAGCTCACTGTGTTGCTCTGTTGTCATTGAATTTAGATACCTGCCATTGTGCCAGAGTGTTTACTTCCCCAAGGTTGTGTGTGTGTGTGTGTGTGTGTGTGTGTGTGTGTGTGTGTGTGTGTGTGTGTGTGTGTGTGTGTGTGTGTGTGTGTGTGTGTGTGTGTGTGTGTGTGTGTGTGTGTGTGTGCGCACGAGTGAAACTAGGTCAGTACACTCCCCAGCTCAAGCGGCACCCATTCAAATCACTCACCCCTGATACACGCTCCTCTCCTCAACTCGTGCCGTTTCAAACCATCCTCGTAAACATTCACTCCCCGCCAGCATGTCGCCATCTGCCCCCCACTGGCTCTCACCTTTTCCATGACCCTATGGCTAAGCAACCTACCCTTTCCCTCAATGGCTAGTGTTTACTGGTTAACGCTGTCAAAGAGGACTACTGAGTCAGTGGTTCCAAACCTGTTATTGTACCACCAACTGAATTCTGCTCTTCCCAGAGTACCCCTGAAGTACCCCCTCATTTTACCAGTAGGCCAGGCCTATGGTCTCATTATTCTTCAGTGGGAACCACTATACTACAGTCGGAACCACTATACTAAGAGATGTTAGGCTAGTGTTACTGTATGAGTTAATAGGACGCTAGTGCTTACATGTCTGCTACCTGCCTACAGCTCTCAATATCACATGTTAGTTACTAGTTAGCATGGAGCTAGCTAGCGCTCTGAGAAGGGTCTGCTACCTGCCTACAGCTCTCAATATCACATGTTAGTTACTAGTTAGCATGGAGCTAGCTAGCGCTCTGAGAGGGGTCTGCTACCTGCCTACAGCTCTCAATATCACATGTTAGTTACTAGTTAGCATGGAGCTAGCTAGCGCTCTGAGAAGGGTCTGCTACCTGCCTACAGCTCTCAATATCACATGTTAGTTACTAGTTAGCATGGAGCTAGCTAGCGCTCTGAGAGGGGTCTGCTACCTGCCTACAGCTCTCAATATCACATGTTAGTTACTAGTTAGCATGGAGCTCGCTAGCGCTCTGAGAGGGGTCTGCCAGCTGACTGCTGCTTCCAGCTCTCTCCTCCACAGGTAGAGCCAGGCACAAAGACCCCCACCACTCCAGCCAGACTCCATTCTCCCCCCTCAACGCTGAGCTCCCAAATCCAAACTGACAGCCATTCATGCCCAGAATACCTGGCTGAGAGCAGGGGGGGTGCACAATCTAGGTGTAGCAGGCAAATCCTCTCTTGTTCCTTGCTTTCTAAAACGTGGCGCATGAGGCTGACTTTCTCAGCACTTTTTCTCCCAATCATTCTGTGGTGTTTTTCTCTCTTTTCTCTCCATTTCCCCCTTCTGTTATTGTGTTGTGAAGACTCAGGCTTGGGTTTTAGCGAGCGCTAAACATTAGCTTGCGCTGCATTTTCATTTGTGTGCCCTTCTAAGGGTTCTGGCTCGCTTACCGTTCGTTGTTGTGAATGTGGCGATAACTTGGCATGAATGTAGCAACTCGGCAATCCAAAAGGTTTCTAGTGATATACCATGCAGTGTGTTCATGCAGCAGTGGGGTAGTAGCTAAAAATGGATCGGCAGGGAGAAAAAAAGACTTGCCGTTTGATTCAATAAGAAAAATAAAGAGCGGTGCCAGATTCAGGTGCACAACATCTACTTGTTGTCAGCTTTACCAGTTACCCGATTCAGACCAGAGGTCCATTTCTCTCCATCACCTCATTAGAAACTCATTAGAAACCAGTATTTCTGTCATCTTAGCTGACATTGTAGCCAACTACATGAAAAAATGTACACTCGATTTTAGGTTTTACTCTATAAAAAATGTGTTGCGGGGATCCCTAGACGGTCAATCACAATTTTGCTTGACATTTTAGGTGAAGTGGGTGTGTGGGAGAGTTTGTGTGTTCTCCCTCTCCAATAAACTCTGCCAGGAAGAAGAGCTGCAGTCTGTTGTGTGACTCATTCATTGTGGGGGTTTTCCACTGTGTTTGCCTGGGCTTGTACATGATAAGTGGCGATTACGTTATATAGGTAACTAAAAAAACGTGTGTGTGTGTGTGTGTGTGTGTGTGCACACTTGCTGGTCTGGTCAAGCTGGTAGGGGGAAGCCAGGCCTGCTGACAGTGGCACTTCAGTGGAATGTTTGCCCTTTCCTCAGCTCTTTGATGTGACCAGGTCCTGCTGTGATAATGAGGCCTGCGCCCCGCCGCAAGGTGAACATCCTGCAGGGTGCCCCGGGCTCTGCCAAAACACACCCAGTCCAACCTCCACATAACGCTCTGTCAACCTTCACACAATGCTCCTACAACCTTCACACAACTACCAGGCAAGGCACTAAAAGGCTTCAAAACATTGCCCAGCAGTGACATCATTTGAGTCAATTGGAGGTGTACCTGTAGATGTATTTCAAGGCCTACCTTCAAACTCAGTGCCTCTTTGCTTGACAATATGGGAAAATCAAAAGAAATCAGCTAAGACCTCAGAAAAAAATTGTAGACCTCCACAAGTCTGGTTCGTCCTTGGGAGCAATTTCCAAACGCCTGAAGGTACCATGTCCATCTGTACAAATAGTACGCAAGTTTAAACACCATGGGACCAAGCAGCCGTCATACCGCTCAGGAAGGAGACTCGTTCTGTCTCCTAAAGATGAATGTACTTTTGTGCGAAAAGTGCAAATCAATCCCAGAACAACAGCAAAGGACCTTGTGAAGATGCTGGAGGAAACCGGTACAAACGTATCTATATCCACAGTAAAACGAGTTCAATATTGACATAACCTGAAAGGCCGCTCAGCAAGGAAGAAGCCACTGCTCCAAAACCGCCTTAAAAAGTCAGACTGCGGTTTGCAACTGCACATGGAGACAAAGATTGTACTTTATGGAGAAATGTCGCCTGGACTGATGAAACAAAAATAGAACTGTTTGGCCATAATGACCATTGTTATGTTTGGAGGGAAAAGGGGGAGGCTTGCAAGCCGAAGAACACCATCCCAATGTTAAAGCATGGGGGTGGCAGCATCATGTTGTGGGGGTGCTTTGCTGCAGGAGGGACTGGTGCACATCACAAAATAGATGGCATCATGAGGTTGGGAAATTATGTGGATATATTGAAGCAACATCTCAAGACAGTTAAAGCTTGGTCGCAAATGGGTCTTCCAAATGGACAATGACCCCAAGCATACTTCCAAAGTTGTGACAAAATGGCTTAAGGACAATAAAGTCAAGGTATTGGAGTGGCCATCACAAAGCCCTGACCTCAATCCTATAGAAAATGTGTGGGCAGAACTGAAAAAGCATGTGAGAGCAAGGAGGCCTACAAACCTGACTCAGTTACACCAGCTCTGTCAGGAGGAATGGGCCAAAATTCACCCAACTTATTGTGGTAAGCTTGTCGAAGGCTACCCGAAACGTTTGTCCCAAGTTAAACAATTTAAAGGCAATGCAACCAAATACTAATTGAGTGTATGTAAACTTCTGACCCACTGGAAATGTGATGAAAGAAATAAAATATGAAATAAATCATTATCTCTACTATTATTCTGACATTTCACATTCTTAAATTAAAGTGGTGATCCTAACTGACCTTAAATTGTGAAAAACTGAGTTAAAATGTATTTGGCTAAGGTATGTAAACTTCCAACTTCAACTATATGTACATTACTGTATGTATACTTGGGTATTGTTTTTCAACAGGAAATGTTTTAAAAAATAGCTGTAAAGCATCTTTAACCCATTTGACGGGGATTATCATCTCTATAGTCCTTTAAGTGTTTCCCCATAGAGGGGTCAGCGACTTTGTTTTTAGAACGCTGTGCTTCTAATGACACAAGGAAAGAACGGAGTTTCTACACTTTGAGAAAATGAAACCTGGGTCTTTTCATCAGAGCGGACTTTTTTACCTCTTCATAAGAGGTGAGTGCGAGCCAGTGTGATTGCTTCGCTTGGGGCAATACACTTGAAGCCGGAGGGTCAACGAGTTTGGGTTATGAAACCCCCCATTCAGCCTCTGTTGAATCCTCAATCTGAAAACTCAAGGATGTTGGGTAATACCTCCTAATTCATCTGTGTCCTATTCAGAGCTTCTGTTTGGTGATATGGAGAAATGACACTTAGCTGTAAACGGGGCCCTTTGTTTGCATATGCAGGCAGAGCAGGATGACTGTGGGTATGGGGGAGGGGGGTGGGTGGGTGTGTACACATGGGAGTCTAATCTAGAATGTGTGTGTGTGTACATTAGTGTTTGTTTTGCGGGCTGTATGTGTGTATAGCGTTTCGCTATATGCCCGTCGTGTGGTGTCTCGCTGTGCATTAATGTACGGAGTTTGTATGTTCTCACGGTGGCGTTTGTTGTTTAAGGGAGGACTTATGATAAGTGACTGCTTATTCGCGTGTTAGATTCCCACTGTAATTCAGTACACATCACTGTCGCATTGAAAAAGGGTTTTTAATGTAAGGTTTTGGAATAACTAGTTCAGGCAGCAACGAGCTGGCTTTAGATGCAAGACTAGGCTGAACTATTGGACTGTCACTGACGCTATGAGATTGAGGACAGGGGTGAGGGGAATGGGGTGAGGGAAATGGGGGGGGTTCCAGTTCATAGATGTACATTTCTCTCCGGGGCAGGCTTTCATTTCCTCCTCCACTCCTCTCTATCCCCTCGTTCGTTCACTCCTCCGCTCCCCTCGTTCCTCTCATTACCCTGGGCGCGTGGCGCTCCCCCTTTCCCTCCCTCTCCCCCCTCCATCCCTCGCTGGCGGCCTGGCTTTCTTCTCTTATTAATTGGGTTTCGTTACATTAAGCCCCCTGGCCAAAAGGCCATCCTGCCAATAAAACGTTCAATTTTTAACACTTCACCGAGAGCTGGGCTGGCTGACTGACTTCCTGGGGGTTCAAACCACTCTGGGAATAGTAATTGGTTATTTATTTAAACTTCACCCGGGTTGGTAGTGTGTTTTGGTGGAGAGGTAGTGGAGAGAGGAGAGTGGCGGTCCCTTTCTTTCTGTGGCCTATAAATGGAGAGACACTGGGAGGGGGACGTTTTTGGAGGGGGTGTGTTTGCTCAACTTTGTTGTGCAAAGGTCAGGCATTCCACACACACAGAGCCACTGAGAGGGAACACCTGGCCAGACTATGTATGTCTCCATAGGGCTTTAGTTTGCCTCACGCCCACAGTTCTCTCTATCTAATGCCTTTGTGTTCACAGCTTTTTACAGTAGCCCTGTACGGAGTCATCAGTGGCACTGTGTCTGAGAAGTGTTTAAACAAGCTAGGAGAGGCAGGATCTGGGCTGGTTTTGCTCTCGTCTTGGTTGGTCTCCCCATTCTTTACTTTCAGATGAATTCTCTCTCAGCTGAGAAAGACTGATATCATTTCAGTAGAGGCTGAAGTGTCATGACGATCTAGTCTACATTAATGTACTGTATGTGTACACTGTGATTTTCCTCTGTACTGTATGTGTACACTGTGATTTTCCTCTGTACTGTATGTGTACACTGTGATTTTCCTCTGTACTGTATGTGTACACTGTGATTTTCCTCTGTACTGTATGTGTACACTGTGATTTTCCTCTGTACTGTATGTACACTGTGATTTTCCTCTGTACTGTATGTGTACACTGTGATTTTCCTCTGTACTGTGTACACTGTGATTTTCCTCTGTACTGTATGTGTACACTGTGATTTTCCTCTGTACTGTTTTCCTCTATGTACACTGTGATTTTCCTCTGTACTGTATGTACACTGTGATTTTCACTGTGATGTGATTTTCCTCTGTACTGTATGTGTACACTGTGATTTTCCTCTGTACTGTATGTACACTGTGATTTTCCTCTATACTGTATGTACACTGTGATTTTCCTCTGTACTGTATGTACACTGTGATTTTCCTCTGTACTGTATGTGTACACTGTGATTTTCCTCTGTACTGTATGTACACTGTGATTTTCCTCTGTACTGTATGTACACTGTGATTTTCCTCTGTACTGTATGTGTGACCTCTGTACTGTGATTTTTCCTCTGTACTGTATGTGTACACTGTGATTTTCCTCTGTACTGTATGTGTACACTGTGATTTTCCTCTGTACTGTATGTGTACACTGTGATTTTCCTCTGTACTGTATGTGTACACTGTGATTTTCCTCTGTACTGTATGTACACTGTGATTTTCCTCTGTACTGTATGTGTACACTGTGATTTTCCTCTGTACTGTATGTACACTGTGATTTTCCTCTGTACTGTATGTACACTGTGATTTTCCTCTGTACTGTATGTGTACACTGTGATTTTCCTCTGTACTGTATGTATTTACATTGATTGTCCTCTAACATGCTAGTATGTGCTGACTGACTCATAGACAGATTGTGTGTAGCTTGTCATCAAACAGTCCTGCCTGAAACACAGACCAAAAGGTCACGTGTGGTCAAGCAGGTGTGCAGCGATACAGACATCAGGATAACGCAGCGGGAATATGTGTGTGAACCGGCCAAGAAGAGGAATCGTCAAGCTAACCAGAACATTAACCTAACGTAGCAGGTGTAAAAGAAAGGCCTGAGCGGGCTCAGACGAAACCGGAAGCATCTGGGTTTCAGGCTTCACCTCTTCTCTGCTTTCCTCCTGAAAAACAGGATGCTTCCGGTATCTTCTGACCCTCTGAGGGTGCCAACACATTCTGTTGTCTGTGGTTATACCTTTGATCTGTCTGTCTGTCTGTCTGTCTGTCTGTCTGTCTGTCTGTCTGTCTGTCTGTCTGTCTGTCTGTCTGTCTGTCTGTCTGTCTGTCTGTCTGTCTGTCTGTCCTGCCTGCCTGCCTGTCTGTCTGTCTGTCTGTCTGTCTGTCTGTCTGTCTGTTTGTCTGTCTCTTTCTGTGTGTGTATTTACAATGGTGTTTGTTCTTGTGGCAACAGGTCACATATATTTCTCTCTCTCTCTCTCTCTCTCTCTCTCTCTCTCTGCCTCTCTCACTCTGCCTCTCTCTCTCTCTGTCTATGCCTCTGTCTCTCTCTCTCTCTCTCTCTCTCTCTGCCTCTCTCACTCTGCCTCTCTCTCTCTCTGTCTATGCCTCTGTCTCTCTCTCTCTCTCTCTCTCTCTCTCTCTCAATTCAATTCAAGGGCTTTATTGGCATGGGAAACATGTGTTAACATTGCCAAAGCAAGTGAGGTAGATAATATATAAAGTGAAATAAACAATAAAAATGAACAGTAAACATTACACATACAGAAGTTTCAAAACAATAAAGACATTACAAATGTCATATTATATATATACAGTGTCTCTCTCTCTCTCTGTCTATGCCTCTGTCTCTCTCTCACTCTCTCTGTCTATGCCTCTGTCTCTCTCTCTCTCTCTCTCTCTCTCTCTGTCTATGCCTCTCTCTCGCTCCCCTGCCTCCCTGCCTCCCTCCCTCCCTGCCTCTCTCCCTCCCTGCCTCTCTCCCTCCCTCCCTCCCTCCCTCCCTCCCTCCCTCCCTCCCAGAGTACGTGACCGGACTCAATCAGTAACAGTGTGTATTTTCAGGTGTGGCTGTAAGGGCCCTGGCTGCATAACAGAACAGCAAGGAGGTGAGGAAGGGCTTTTCAGTCAGCGGATTTAGCAGCATGGGGAATCATGGGAATCTGCTACTTTAGTCTCTCCGTCCTCCATGGTTTGTGGAAACACCCCACGTGGTTCCGACACACACTTGATTGTAGCTACGGGCACGCTGAGTCCTCATTGCATATAAATTACAGAAGTGGGAAGCGATTATTATAAACTTCCCCCTTTTTTAGTTTTCCTTCCCCCCTCACTCGGCAGACGATGGATAATTGAGTGGAGCACAAAAGGCAAGTGGTGGGGGGGGGGGGGGAATGCCAAGCAGGCAGTGGGGGAAGGAGAGGTGGTGGGGGGGTGGAGAATCCCTTCCTATCTGAGACTGTACGACAATGTTAGCCAACTGTCAACTAGCGCTGTACACGATGCAAGGGAAGGGGTGGCGATATCAGTGTTAGGCATTAGGGTTAGCAGTGTGCTTAAGGTTAGATTTCAAATCAGATTCTAGGACTTTGTGGCTGTGTTGCCTAGTGACCACTGAATACATACTGAAAATGTATCAATCCCTACAAAAAATGACCATTTAATTATAATCCACATAATAATTCACATTTCCTGTTGCTGCAGGATTATTTTCCTGTATGAGAAACTGATCAAATTTAGATGGGACTTCTGTATATCCATGCAGGTATACACACATACACACACACACACACACACACACACACACACACACAAATATGCACTTGCGTGATCTGTACCAGCAGAATGACTACGCTCCCTCACAATGGTACCCATACTAGATCCTGACTCTGTGTGGAATACAACCTTAAATCTAACAACAGTGGGGTCACCCAGGAAATGAACTGGGTTGTATCTGACCACCCATCCATCTAACCTCCATCCAACCTACTTCACACAAGACACCAGTTGCATTTACCCAAGCAGCACCCCCCATTTTTGACACACACACACACACACACACACACACACACACACACACACACACACACACACACACACACACACACACACACACACACACACACACACACACACAGAGAGAGAGAGCAGCACGCCAAGGCATTGAGCCTCCCTGTTCTGTTACAAAGCAAAGAGTTGGCGCTAGGGTTTCTCCTCTCAAACACCGTGGCTCTCTGCCAGCTCCAGTTCCGCGCAATGAATTTCTTTTCAAACCACATCTGAGGCCGCTTGAAAAGGGCCGGCCAAGCCCGGTTATAAAATTCTCAAATGGAACGTTTATTTCCAAATCCGTGCCCTCTGTCTGTCTCCGTGTGTGAAATATGAATAGAAAAGAGAACCTAAGCCTATTTCTTCCCTGTTGTTAAAAAAGACCGCTGCCGCCACAGTTTGAGCCATCGTCCCGGGGGACAAGAAGGGGAGATCAAATCGCGGCGACATTGCATGACCCTCAATGGTCGTGGTCAAGTCAGAGCTGTGTAACCACTTCCTCTAACTGCGTAGTACAAAAGTATATAAAAAAAAGAAGTTTATTCTTTGTAAACTTGGCATGAAGCAGGGAGTGGTTTAAAGGAAGGAAGGTGCGGCTAGTCCATAAGAAACCACCTGAACTATTAAAGTTGTAAAATGGCAGCTCCTTCAGTTGTACCCGGTCACCTCCAATGACTTGTTTTCTGGGCGAACAGAAATACCCCTCCCTTCTCCTTGTGCAAGTCAAGTCCCCCAAAACTCTTTGTGTCCATTTAATATTGTGACAATTTAGCATTTTATTTTGGCATCTGTATACAGACATCTTGGTGGATGGTGCTGGCTAGTGGCTAGTAGTGGAGCTATGGGTTAGTTAGAGGATGGTGCTGGCTAGTGGCTAGTAGTGGAGCTATGGTTTAGTTAGAGGATGGTGCTGGCTAGTGGCTAGTAGTGGTGCTATGGTTTAGTTAGAGGATGGTGCTGGCTAGTGGCTAGTAGTGGAGCTATGGTTTAGTTAGAGGATGGTGCTGGCTAGTGGCTAGTAGTGGTGCTATGGTTTAGTTAGAGGATGGTGCTGGCTAGTGGCTAGTAGTGGAGCTATGGGTTAGTTAGAGGATGGTGCTGGCTAGTGGCTAGTAGTGGGCTATGGTTTAGTTAGAGGATGGTGCTGGCTAGTGGCTAGTAGTGGTGCTATGGTTTAGTTAGAGGATGGTGCTGGCTAGTGGCTAGTAGTGGAGCTATGGGTTAGTTAGAGGATGGTGCTGGCTAGTGGCTAGTAGTGGGCTATGGGTTAGTTAGAGGATGGTGCTGGCTAGTGGCTAGTAGTGGAGCTATGGGTTAGTTAGAGGATGGTGCTGGCTAGTGGCTAGTAGTGGTGCTATGGGTTAGTTAGAGGATGGTGCTGGCTAGTGGCTAGTAGTGGAGCTATGGGTTAGTTAGAGGATGGTGCTGGCTAGTGGCTAGTAGTGGGCTATGGGTTAGTTAGAGGATGGTGCTGGCTAGTGGCTAGTAGTGGAGTTATGGGTTAGTTAGAGGATGGTGCTGGCTAGTGGCTAGTAGTGGTGCTATGGGTTAGTTAGAGGATGGTGCTGGCTAGTGGCTAGTAGTGGAGTTATGGGTTAGTTAGAGGATGGTGCTGGCTAGTGGCTAGTAGTGGGCTATGGTTTAGTTAGAGGATGGTGCTGGCTAGTGGCTAGTAGTGGGCTATGGGTTAGTTAGAGGATGGTGCTGGCTAGTGGCTAGTAGTGGTGCTATGGTTTAGTTAGAGGATGGTGCTGGCTAGTAGTGGGCTATGGTTTAGTTAGAGGATGGTGCTGGCTAGTGGCTAGTAGTGGGCTATGGTTTAGTTAGAGGATGGTGCTGGCTAGTGGCTAGTAGTGGTGCTATGGTTTAGTTAGAGGATGGTGCTGGCTAGTGGCTAGTAGTGGTGCTATGGTTTAGTTAGAGGATGGTGCTGGCTAGTGGCTAGTAGTGAAGCTATGGTTTAGTTAGAGGATGGTGCTGGCTAGTGGCTAGTAGTGGGCTATGGTTTAGTTAGAGGATGGTGCTGGCTAGTAGTGGTGCTATGGTTTAGGTAGAGGATGGTGCTGGCTAGTAGTGGTGCTATGGTTTAGGTAGAGGATGGTGCTGGCTAGTAGTGGTGCTATGGTTTAGGTAGAGGATGGTACTGGCCAGTGGCTAATAGTGGTGCTATGGTTTAGGTATAGGATGGTGCTGGCTAGTGGCTAATAGTGGTGCTACGGTTTAGTCAGAGGATGGTACTGGCTGGTAGTAGAGCTATGGTTTAGGTAGAGGATGCATATGTGCCTCCTAGATTCAGTAAAAGCTGTGTCGGTCACAGAAGCCCCCAGGTTTCCCCTGGTGGATTTAGCCTTAAGGACAGCACACAATGGAGGCACAGTTTATTAAGAAGTTGAGAGAAATGGGCTGTGACAGCTGCAACTGGGAGAGCACAAAAGAGGTCTTCTCCAATATGGTGGAGGCAAGGGCATTTCAAAAGCTCCTCGGCTTTCTCAGGTGCCAGAGAGTCCGTCAGCAAGCGGGCCGTGTTGGTTTTTCTGCCATGGGATGGAGCTGGAGATATAGGGGGAAGTGTGTGCACGGGTTTGTGTGTGTACCTGCATCAATGACTGCATGCTTGTTAAATTGTCTCATTTATATGGTTTAGGATCCTCTCTCTTTCTCTCTCCCTCTCACTCTCTCTCCATCCTCACTCTCTCTCCATCTGTCGGAAAGAGAACCCGAAGACTGGAGAGCTTAAATGAAAATCCTCCATCCAGGTTCTTATCTCGTTCCCGCAGGGAAGCAAATGTGAGCTGAAAGGCGTAACAATTAAGAGAAGAGGGGTGAGGATGGTATAATTTTAGCCCCAGCTAGTACAGGCATGTCTCTGGCTGCTCCAGGCCCAATTCAGGCCCTCTATTTGGGAGTCCTCTTCGGTCCTCATCCTGGTGGGATAAAGTGCCATTAAAGCTATTCCAACACACAGATTATCCCCTGACCTTTGACCCTGGCTGACCTGGGTTCTCCTGGGCTTGAGACGTCAGGACTTTAGAGACAGGGTTTAGGGACTAATTAGTTGCTATGAGTGAGCTAATTTTGTTTGAAGTTGGATTGAGAATTTTTTGTAGTTGATACTCACTCTATTTTTGATCAGAACCCCTTTTCTGGGTGTTTTTCATTACTATGCAAATTAGTTCTGAAAATGTTGGACTATTTTGATTGAGGATCCAACATTACGTAAGAGATGGTCAAGCCAAACATACTTGATATGTTTGTGTGTGTGTGTGTGTGTGTGTGTGTGTGTGTGTGTGTGTGTGTGTGTGTGTGTGTGTGTGTGAGAGAGAGAGAGAGCAAAAGAGAGAGGGCTGGAGACCTGGGGGTCTTGATGCTTAACCAGGCTTCGGAATCTGACACACATGAAGGCCATTTTAGTAAGGTGTGCATATCTGAGATCCACCCCACCCTACTGCTAAACCCCTGGTTAGGACATTCCCAGAGCGGGTAGGGGGAGAGGTGGTAGTTTGGTGCTAGTCTGTGAGGGGTCCAGTCCGGCAACACAGGAAATTCCAGGGGGAGTCGTGGCTCTGCCACAAATTAGCATGCTGAGAATGTCACCTTAGCACGAATCGCCTTGCTGCAAATTAAGCCAATGAAAGTTACCTAGTGGTGTTTATATATATATACAGTTGAAGTCGTAGGTTTACATACACCTTAGCCAAATACATTTAAACTCAGTTTTTCACAATTCCTGACATTTAATCCTAGTAAAAATTCCCTGTTTTAGGTCAGTTAGCATCACCACTTTATTTTAAGAATGTGAAATGTCAGAATAATAGTAGAGAGAATTATTTATTTCAGCTTTTATTTCTTTCATCACATTCCCAGTGGGCCAGAAGTTTACATACACTCAATTAGTATTTGGTAGCATTGTCTTTAAATTGTTTAACTTTTTGGATAGCCTTCCCCAAGCTTCCCACAATAAGTGGGATGAAATTCGGCCCATTCCTCCTGGCAGAGCAGGTGTAACTGAGTCAGGTTTTGTAGGCCTACTTGCTCGCACATGCTTTTTCAGTTCTGCCCACACATTTTCAAAAGAATTGAGGTCAGAGCTTTGTGATGGCCACTCCAATACCTTGACTTTGTTGTCCTTAAGCCATTTTGCCACAACTTTGGGAGTATGCTCTGGGTAATTGTCCATTTGGAAGACCCATTTGCAACCAAACTTTAACTTCCTGACTGATGTCTTGAGATGTTGCTTCAATATATCCACATAATTTTCCAACCTCATGATGCCATCTATTTTGTGAAATGCACCAGTCCCTCCTGCAGGAGAGCACCCCCACAACATGATGCTGCCACCCCCGTGTTTCACGGTTGGGATGGTGTTCTTCGGCTTGCAAGCCTCCCCCTTTTTCCTCCAAACATAACAATGGTCCATTATGGCCAAACAGTTCTATTTTTGTTTCACCAGACCAGAGGACATTTCTCCAAAAAGTATGATATTTGTCCCCGTGTGCAGTTGCAAACCGTAGTCTGGCTTTTTTATGTCGGTTTTGCAGCAGTTGCTTCTTCCTTGTTGAGTGGCCTTTCAGGTTATGTCAATATAGAACTAGTTTTTACTGTGGATATAGATACTTTTGTATCTGTTCCCTCCAGCATCTTCACAAGGTCCTTTGCTGTTGTTCTGGGATTGATTTGCACTTCTTGCACCAAATTACGTTCACCTTTAGGACACAGAACGTGTCTCCTTCCTGAGCGGTATGACGGCTGCGTGGTTCTATGGTGTTTAAACCTGCGTACTATTGTTTGTACAGATGAACATGGTACCTTCAGGCATTTGGAAATTGCTCCCAAGGATGAACTAGACTTGTGGAGGTCTACAATTTTTTTCTGAGGTCTTGGCTGATTTCTTTAGATTTTCCCATGATGTCAAGCAAAGAGGCACTGGGTTTGAAGGTAGGCCTTGAAATACATCCACAGGTACACCTCCAATTGACTCAAATTATGTCAATTTGTCTATCAGAAGCTTCTAAAGCCATGACATAATTGTCTGGAATTTTCCAAGCTGTTTAAAGGCACAGTCAACTTAGTGTATGTAAACTTCAGTCAATTTAGTGTATGTCAAATTGTGATACAGTGAATTATAAGTGAAATAATCTGTCTGTAAACAATTGTTGGAAAAATGACTTGTGTAATGCACAAAGTAGATGTCCTAACCGACTTGCCAAAACTATAGTTTGTTAACAAGAAATTTGTGGAGTGGTTGAAAAACGAGTTTTAATGACTCCAACCTAAGTGTATGTAAACTTCCAACTTTAACTGTATATATATATATATATATGTTTGTTTGTTTAGGGATAGCATTTGTTATATATTGGGCAAGATTGGGTGTAGTCAAAATGTGTTGGATGGGTTGATGGATGCCTTTCAGATCAAGCGTATAGCCTTTTGAAATATCATGCTATACTTTTACCCATCATTCTCATACACACCGGAATAGATTGATAGTTTTTTCAGACAAAGCCGTATATCCTTTAGAAATGCTGTTTTGTCTCTACAAGTCAATCAGGTCCAGGGTCAGTGCTGGGTGCTCTGATTGTGAGTAGTAGATTTAGCATGGCTAAGCAGTACCATGTGTTCAGTGCTGTTGGAGTGTGTAAGCGGCTGGGGGGCAGCCTGAGTTGGAGGGGCAGGCCTCTGTGGGGGGTGCAGGCCTCTGTGGGGGGTGCAGGCCACTGTGAGTCAGCCTAAGGGTGGGGGGTGGTAGGGAATTGGGTGCTGTGGCCAGACCACTGCTGACGTGATTAACCCTGCCTTTTGGTTCTACTGCAGACGCCTCTATGAGATCTCTCTCGTCCTCTCTCTCGTCCTCTCTCTCGTTCTCTCTCTCGTCCTCTCTCTCGTTCTCTCTCTCCTTCCCTTTCTTGTCCTTCTCTGTCAATTCAAGGAGATTTTTTGACACGGGAAACATGTTCTTTCTCTCTCTCGTCCTCCTTCCGTGTCTTGTCATCCTTCCCTCTTTCTCTTGCCCTATCATCACCCCTCCTCCATCGCTCATCCCTTCTTCGCTCCTGCTTCCCCGGCTCTGGCTCTGTAATGAACTCCTCTTATTCACCAGCTAATGACTGCCTTTGATCTCACTGCTAAGACCTCTGCTCTAACGCTACCCTGTGGGGCTTTCTCTTTCACTCTCCCCCTTCTTTCCAACCCCCTCTGCCCTTAGGCCGAAAATAGGGGCAGTACTCACTGACCAAGGCTAAACAAAGTTTTGAGGTGTTGGGGAAAGGCTGGAAGGGGAGTACATTGAGACCTCCCTTGCGGGAAGGTGTTTTATTTTTTACTGTGCCATTAAAGCCCCCATGCAGTCTTTTTTAAATATTATTTTTTAGCATCACGTGTTTAATAAATCGCTGTTTATTTCAGGAAAATAACTCCATGCCACTTGAGCAAAATATATTTGTAATAAATTAATTCCCTGAGCCTCCTTTTGCCATTGAAATGCTCAGTCTGATCGTATGGGTGTGTTGATACAAATTTAAATATATATATTTATATATATATATATAAATATTTACATACACAACCCTGATTGTCAGATAAGATCGTTTAGAGACTCTAGAGCCTACCGCAGTTACCCCTTCAAAGTAGGAGGATACATATGCAAATAAAAGATTACTGGTCATTGGTCAGAATAATCAGATCAGATTGTGATGTCATGCTGTTGGCCAGAAACTCCATGCCACCTGAACAGGCTGAAATTCCAGGGGGGTTTACATTTCCAAAATCTGTTACACTAACAGAGCATTTTCACAATTTCAGAGTCTTATTTCGACCTCATGGTGTGGAAATATAATTAAAAACAGGAAAATTGGGACTGCACCACCCCTTTCATCTTACCAGATCCTTTGTGTGTGTGTGTGTGTGTGTGTGTGTGTGTGTGTGTGTGTGTGTGTGTGTGTGTGTGTGTGTGTGTGTGTGTGTGTGTGTGTGGACTACACAAATCACCAAACGGCCGTAACCTTGTCATTTGAGAGAGGGCCGGGACTTGATTTTACGCTGTAAAACTCTGTAAATGCTAGCTGCTAAGTGAAATGAGGAAAGGTAATGTAATTCCTTGTTTAATGTGTTCTGCCTCTCTCATTGTCTCTCTCTCCTTCTCCGTTCCAGTCCAATAAGGTTCCGGTGGTGCAGCCGTCGCATGCGGTCCATCCGCTCACCCCCCTCATCACGTACAGCGACGAACATTTCGCCCCCGGACCCCACTCTGGACACCACCCCCAGGATGTCAACCCCAAACAAGGTAGGCAATGCCCCCCTCCCCTCAAATCACTAAAGCAGTGGACATCATTAACCATGGTAACACAAAGGAGACACATTTTGTACACAAATTTGTTTACATCCCTGTTAGTGAGCATTTCTCTTTTGCCAAGATAATCCATCCACCTGACAGGTGTGGCATATCAAGAAGTTCATTAAACTGCATGATCATTACACACCTTGTGCTGGGGTCATTCAAAGGCCACTCTAAAATGTGCAGTTTTGTCACACAACACGATGCCACAGATGTCTCATGTTTTGAGGGAGCGTGCAATTTGCATGCTGACTGCAGGAATGTCCACAGAGCTGTTGCCAGAGAATTCAATGTCCATTTCTCTACCATAAGACACCACCAACATCGTTTTAGAAAATTTGTCAGTACGTCCAATCGGCCTCACAACCGCAGACCCCATGTAACCACGCCAGCCCAGGACCTCCAGATGAATCCCGGTTCGTCTCTACCGGGCAGATGGCGTCATGTGGGCGAGCTGTTTGCTGACGTCAACATGTGTTCCCCATGGTGGCGGTGGGGTTATGGAAGGGACAGGCATAAGCTACGTACAATTAACATAGCATTTTATCGATGGCATTTTGAATGCACAGAGATACCGTGACGAGATCCTGAGGCCTATTGTCGTGCCATTCATTCGCCGCCATGTTTCAGCATGATAATGCACGGCCCCATATCGCAAGGATCTGTACACAATTTCTGGAAGCTGAAAATGTCCCAGTTCTTCCATGGAAGATAGAATACTGCAGACTCACCAGATATGTCACCTATTGAACATGTCCCAGTTCTTCCATGGAAGATAGAATACTGCAGACTCACCAGATATGTCACCTATTGAACATGTCCCAGTTCTTCCATGGAAGATAGAATACTGCAGACTCACCAGATATGTCACCTATTGAACATGTCCCAGTTCTTCCATGGAAGATAGAATACTGCAGACTCACCAGATATGTCACCTATTGAACATGTCCCAGTTCTTCCATGGAAGATAGAATACTGCAGACTCACCAGATATGTCACCTATTGAACATGTTTGGGATGCTCCAGTTCCTGCCAATATCCAGCAACTTCGCACAGCCATGAGGCAAATGGTGGTCACACTAGTACTGACTCATTTTCTGATCCACACCCTACTTTTTTTTAAAGGTATCTGTGACCAACAAATGCATTTCTGTATTCCCAGTCATGTGAAATCCATAGAATCTATTTCAATTGACAGATTTTCCTAATATGAACTGTAACTCAGTAAAATTGTTGAAATTGTTGCACGTTTTTATATTTTTGTTCAGTGTAGTAAAGATTTTCACATCACACCGTATTCATCACTACCCATCTCCACAAAGAGGCATGAAGCCAAAGCTATTCCTCAGAGGGAAATGCAACGTATAAGTTCACCCAGCCACCTACACAAGGTGGTTGGGTGACGTTCTGTCTCAGAGAAAGAAAACTAGAACACATTCCTCCACACAGCGTATCACATCTTCCCACATACCTGAATGAAGCAGAGCTCCTCAGACAGGCAAGGTGGGGATTTACCACACTGCACTGCTGAAAACACTTTTCTTTCTTCTCTATCGTTCTTTATCTTTCTCTACTCTCTTTTTTACCCCTCCATTTGTCACCCTATATAATACTATTTCCCTGTCTGTCTGGGTAAAAACATCCCAGTAAAACCCTGACAGACTGTCTGTCTGGGTAAAAACGTCCCAGTAAAACCCCTGACAGACTGTCTGTCTGGGTAAAAACATCCCAGTAAAACCCCTGACAGACTGTCTGTCTGGGTAAAAACATCCCAGTAAAACCCTGACAGACTGTCTGTCTGGGTAAAAACGTCCCAGTAAAACCCTGACAGACTGTCTGTCTGGGTAAAAACGTCCCAGTAAAACCCTGACAGACTGTCTGTCTGGGTAAAAACATCCCAGTAAAACCCTGACAGACTGTCTGTCTGGGTAAAAACATCCCAGTAAAACCCTGACAGACTGTCTGTCTGGGTAAAAACATCCCAGTAAAACCCTGACAGACTGTCTGTCTGGGTAAAAACGTCCCAGTAAAACCCTGACAGACTGTCTGTCTGGGTAAAAACGTCCCAGTAAAACCCTGACAGACTGTCTGTCTGGGTAAAAACGTCCCAGTAAAACCCTGACAGACTGTCTGTCTGGGTAAAAACAGACTGTCCCAGTAAAACCCCTGACAGACTGTCTGTCTGGGTAAAAACGTCCCAGTAAAACCCTGACAGACTGTCTGTCTGGGTAAAAACGTCCCAGTAAAACCCTGACAGACTGTCTGTCTGGGTAAAAACGTCCCAGTAAAACCCCTGACAGACTGTCTGTCTGGGTAAAAACGTCCCAGTAAAACCCTGACAGACTGTCTGTCTGGGTAAAAACGTCCCAGTAAAACCCTGACAGACTGTCTGTCTGGGTAAAAACGTCCCAGTAAAACCCTGACAGACTGTCTGTCTGGGTAAAAACGTCCCAGTAAAACCCCTGACAGACTGTCTGTCTGGGTAAAAACGTCACAGTAAAACCCCTGACAGACTGTCTGTCTGGGTAAAAACGTCACAGTAAAACCCCTGACAGACTGTCTGTCTGGGTAAAAACGTCACAGTAAAACCCCTGACAGACTGTCTGTCTGGGTAAAAACGTCCCAGTAAAACCCTGACAGACTGTCTGTCTGGGTAAAAACGTCCCAGTAAAACCCCTGACAGACTGTCTGTCTGGGTAAAAACGTCCCAGTAAAACCCCTGACAGACTGTCTGTCTGGGTAAAAATGTCACAGTAAAACCCCTGACAGACTGTCTGTCTGGGTAAAAACGTCACAGTAAAACCCCTGACAGACTGTCTGTCTGGGTAAATACGTCACAGTAAAACCCCTGACAGACTGTCTGTCTGGGTAAAAACGTCACAGTAAAACCCCTGACAGACTCTCTGTCTGGGTAAAAACGTCACAGTAAAAGCCCTGACAGACTGTCTGTCTGGGTAAAAACGTCACAGTACAAGCCCTGACAGACTGTCTCTCTGGGTAAAAACGTCACAGTAAAAGCCCTGACAGACTCTCTGTCTGGGTAAAAACGTCACAGTATAACCCCTGACAGACTGTCTGTCTGGGTAAAAACGTCACAGTAAAAGCCCTGACAGACTGTCTGTCTGGGTAAAAACGTCACAGTAAAACCCCTGACAGACTGTCTGTCTGGGTAAAAACGTCACAGTAAAACCCCTGACAGGCGCTAGAGCATAAAGGCAGTTGGAAAGCCCAGGCACAGTCAGGGTGAGACTTTGGCAGAGGTTCATAGGTCTTGTACTGGTCTGGCCCCGGCACTCCATATGCGCTCCCCTCCCCTCTTCCTTCCGGCTGCCACGCACCGCCCCCTACTTAAAAGCAGGAGGCAGACCAGACAGGATGCGATGTGTGATGACGGGGCAGTTGAGTAAATAATCCAATATGGCCGCCATACACCAGATCCATCCAGACATCGTAGTGATCTTATGTACCTGTACACAGCAGGACAACTGAATAGGAAAGTCATTCACTTCCCTTGTAGCTACAGGATTTCTTTACAGTAATGCTTTCCATAGGGCTCTGTTTTTTGAACATTTGGTCCTCGTTTACAGTCCTCATACATTTTGGTCTGAGTAGTCCCCAGGGATTGAGTATGAGAGTTGATGATAAAACACAGCACAGGATGGAGTTAAATGAAGAAACCGCTGGAGGAGATCCGAGTCTGAATCGATCCACACACTCCCATAGCCTGGACTGGTCCATGTAGAAGAGATGTGCTAGATGAATTAGCTGTAAATGAAGTCCCCTGGCATTTCCAGGTCTAGATACTGTAAAAGAGCTAAAGATATGTAGGAAGCAGAGAGGGTAGTCTCTATCCATCTCTCTCGCTCTCTCTTTCTATCACACTTTTGCCTTTTCGTTCTCTTGCTCACTCGCTCTCTCGCTCTCATTTTCATCAGCCAATCGGCTCGCTGCACTCCATAGCTGGATCAGGACTTTGATCTTCTCGTTAATTATTTAAGAAATCATGGATGTTCTCATTATGGGTCCTAATAAGCTCTAATATGTGCCGGGCGGTAACGTTGGATCGAATGTCAAACTCCGGAGCCCTTTGAACAGACTTAAGACTTCACATTGTAATTTACAATGAAAAAATGTAACACTTAAAATATATTTTAATACGAGATCATATTTTGAAATACAAGTTATGTCTACACGTGGATAAGGTTATGAAAATCATTCAGATGAGAACGTGAGCGAGTAATTACGCACCTTTTTAGTGCCTTGAGTGACCGTGTTAACACTGAGCTCCCCTCACTCCATCTCTATCTCTCCCTCACTCTCTCCCTTCCCTCCTGACTTTCCTATCCTTCACTCCCTTCTCACTTTCCCTCCGCCCCTTGCTCCTTACCCTTCCTTACATCCCCCATTCTTCTCTCTCACGCTCCCTTCCTTCCCTCCCTCCCTAGTGCCCTACAGAGCACCCTGAGACTGGGGTGGTGAATAAGTGGGCTGGGGGTGCTGGAATCCAGCGTTGCTACAGTGGCTTTGGAGATAAGCCTCCTCTCTCTGCCGCTCCGAGGGAGTTAGACCCCTACAGACTGCAGCCTGAGAAGAAAGAGGGGGGGTGGAGAGAAGGGGGGGAAGCATGGATCCATCTGGGATTAGGAGATGGTGTTAATCTGGAGGCGTTTGCCTTCTTCCTCTTCTATGTGTGTGTGTGTCACTGTAGGGCCTTCTACACGGGCCTACACAGCACTCCCTTGACCATAGCTCCCAGTCTGACAGATCCCTTTACCTTAATTTCCTTCACCCTCCCCCTCCTCCCTCTCTCCCTCCTTCCATCCCAGTTTAACTTCTCGCCAGCCTCTACAACAAGCTGAGGGAGGCTGAGAGCCCTTGACCTTGAAGCCCAAGAGGCCTAGCGTTGATGAAGAGAGGGAGAGCTTAGCTGAGGATCCAGTGACAGGGCAGGGCCCCAGTGAATGCTCTCTGTAGGGAGCATTACAGGAAGCACAGAGAGGAACGGGCCTTAATGAACACTCTGACTGGAGGGACTAGAAGGCTACATAGGGGGGACTAGAGGGACAAGAGGGCTACATAGGGGGACTAGAGGGACAAGAGGGCTACATGGGGGGACTAGAGGGACAAGAGGGATACATGGGGGGACTAGAGGGACTAGAAGGCTACATGGGGGTGGGCTAGAGGGACTGGAGGGCTACATGGGGGAGAATAGAGGGACTGGAGGGCTACATGGGGGACTAGTGGGACAACAGAGCTACATGGAGGGACTAGAGGGACTGGAGGGCCACATGGGGGGACTAGAGGGACTGGAGGGACTAGAGGGCCACATGGGGGGACTAGAGGGACTGGATGGCTACATGGAGGGACTAGAGGGACTGGAGGGCTACATGGAGGGACTGGAGAGACTAGAGGGCTACATGGGGGGACTAGAGGGACTGGAGGGCTACATGGACTAGAGGGACTGGAGGGCCACATGGAGGGACTAGAGGGACTGGAGGGACTAGAGGGCTACATGGGGGGACTAGAGGGACTGGATGGCTACATGGAGGGACTAGAGGGACTGGAGGGCCACATGGGGGGACTAGAGGGACACTTGGCACACACACGTACAGTTCATATACTGAATTCCAACGCTGCATGGCACAGATGTCCTTGTCATGTCAGTGACATGCAGGATCAAACCATTCAAAGATGCTGGAGAAACCATTCAAAAGATGGGAGTTACACACACACCCAAATAATACTGGGTGGTTACCCCTCATTCAGGGTCATTAAATGTTCTAACAATAATGTACAGTATCAATAACATGCAAGTCTCCAAACACTTGCAATATGGTGTCTAATACAGCAACATTTCAACAACGTTGGGACAACGCGTCATCTTCATGGTCGGGTCATTGAATGCATGTTCTGTTCCTTTTCATACAGGACAGTACCACTCATCCTGTCTCTCTACAGGCATGCAGCGGCATCACCCCGGGCCGGACATGACCAACTTCTACCCCCTCTCCCCTGGAGGAGTGGGACAGATCACGCCCCCACTGGGATGGTACGTTTAGGATGACACACACACACACACACACACACACACACACACACACACACACACACACACACACACACACACACACACACACACACACACACACACACACACACACACACACACACACACACACAACCAACAAGGGAAGATTGAGACCAACTATATACAGTACTGTACATGTGGATCCATTGAGAAGGGTGACCAGACAGACAGACAGGCACACAGAGGGGAAATAGAGACCTTGGACTCTGTCTCATCAGTGCTGAGGCCTCACCACACTGGTTCTCCCTGTGCCCAGCACATGTCCCACAGACCAGTCCAACAGACAGCCCCATACATGCTCCCGCATATTCAGCTGTCTATTTAGCTGCTCAAAAGACTCCCTGTGTCAGCGGCTCTCTCTGAGCTGCACTATGTTACTCGCTCTGGTATGAGGCCTCTCTCTCTCTCTCTCTCTCTCTCTCTGTCTCTCTCTCTCTCTCTCTGTCTCTCTCTCTCTCTGTCTCTCTCTCTCTCTCTCTCTCTCTCTCTCTCTCTCTCTCTCTCTCTCTCTCTCTGTCTCTGTCTCTCTCTCTCTCTCTCTCTCTCTCTCTCTCTCTCTCTCAATTCAATTCAATTCAAGGGCTTTATTGGCATGGGAAACATGTGTTAACATTGCCAAAGCAAGTGAGGTAGACAACATACAAAGTGAATATATAAAGTGAAAAACAACAAAAATTAACAGTAAACATTACACATACAGAAGTTTCAAAACAGTAAAGACATTACAAATGTCATATTATATATATATATACAATGTACAAATAGTTAAAGGACACAAGATAAAATAAATAATCTCTCTCTCTCTCTCTCCCACCCTGGATTCTTTATTGCCATATCTCTCTTTCCTTCTCATTTCTCCCTTCTCTGGTTGGTACATGCCAGGACAGTCCTGGTATAGACAGGAGATGCTTTGGACCCAGATGCTTCCCTACTGTACTTTTCTCAAACTTATCTCTTGTGTTTTCTTTGAATATCTTTTAACTCTTATTTCACCTAGTGTGAGTATGTTGGGGAGAGAGAGAGGACGAGGTTCTAAAATTATTGCATGGGTTCTTGTTCCAGGTTCTCCCACCACATGGTCCCGGGTCCCCCCGGCCCCCACGCCACAGGGATCCCCCACCCGGCCATCGTCAACCCCCAGGTCAAACATGAGCCCCAGCACGACAACGACCTGATGCACATGTGAGTCCCCCAAACAGTGGCCCTGTCTGGGTCCACTTCACACAGGGCCAGTCGTGAGTAGAGTGTGGGTGGCTCAAACAAACCCCCATACGCCCCTCTCCACTGTTATGCTGAAAACACACATTCCTACCAAAACACACCTCACTATTCTACTCCTCATGGTATTAGCAGCACATTGAGTTCAGGATACTTCCAGGTATTTGGCCACTCAACCACATGTCCCAACAACTCAGCAGTCCAGCCTGCCTTCTCTCCTATCACCTTGATGTGAGGAGATAAGCAACAAGGGACTCACAGAGCTGATAAGGGCCCCACCACGCTTCATTTGGCCCCTGGCATCACAACATGCATACCAACAGAGACACACACACACACACAGAGAGAGAGAGACACAAACACACACACAGAAACAGAGAGACACACACACACACACACACACACACACACACACACACAGAAACAGAAACACACCGAGACAGAGACACACACACACAGAAACGGAGAAACACACAGAGACACACACACCACACACAGACACACATCAAGGCCCTGTGACGCTGGGGCTACTAAGCGATTGGCAGTGTGTGTGCTGGGGGGGAAGGTTTAGTTGCCATTACTGGTGAAGTAATCTCTCTCTCCGCTTGAAAGCTCCAAGACTGTATGGCTGTACCTGATTAAAGGCTCCTGGCGTGGCGGCAACGCCTCGCACGCACACACCCTTGCTTCCAATTGGCTGAGGCGAAACATCCCCCTTGCCGTTTGTTCTCACACTCCGGAGGCGCCCAGTTTCACCGTCGCAACCCCCCTCCTCCGCCCCCCTCTCTTTGTTTTAGCACCGCCGCCGTACCCTTCTTCTTCTTTACCTCGCTCCCTTGTTCTTTTCTCGACAATTGTTTTGCCAGGAAGCCTCAGCACCAGGATCAGAGGAAGGAGCAGGAGCCCAAGAGACCCCACATCAAGAAGCCGCTGAATGCCTTCATGCTGTACATGAAGGAGATGAGGGCCAACGTGGTGGCAGAGTGCACGCTCAAGGAGAGCGCCGCCATCAACCAGATCCTGGGACGGAGGGTACGTATGCGAGAACCCAGGATAGAGCACCCTGACTGGGGTGGAGAACGGTTAACCACCCCCTGTTCTGTAATCACAGGTCTGAAACCGTGACAATGTGATGATGTGTGCCAGGGAAACGGACATAAGACACCGTTTGTGTTCCTGTGTTAACAATAACCACCTGACAGCATCTCTCGTTCAGCTAGACGGCTTCCAGATCATACAAATAGAATCCATAGAACGGGCCTCTCCATGCAAATCATGGAGAGTGTAATAATGTTATGATGTACTGGATTCTCTTTTGTTTTTCGTATGTAACGTAAGTGCCTTAGTGTGTTTGGACCCCAGGAAGAGAAGCTGCTGCCTTGGCAACAGCTAATGAGGATCCCTAATAAATACAACAACAAATGATGTCATAATGGGTGGACTGGTTAGAGGTTCCAAGCCCTTTCTCTGGATTCTCATTCTATGTTTGAGATGTTCCTTCAACTCTTCCACATCAAGGTCCTTCAAGGGACTAATCCCGATGACCATCTCCTTGTCCTAACCTGTTACTTCCCCTCATCAGACAGATCCACTTTCTACCTGACTGACTAGCGGGCATTCAACCAAATGGGCTTTTTCTTTAAACTTACCGTAGATAATAATAGTGTGGTTTGGAAATGACAAAATAATGTTCCTTTTGAGACTGGGAGTAGAAGAAAGAAAGTGAATGAGAAGGAGACCGACAGAACGTGTTGAAAGCCTTAACAGAAAGCCCTGGTGTTTGGGCCAGTCAGCCACAGCAAAGCTCTGTTTGTGGCCTGTGTTTGGTAATTGCCCGCTGACATAGTTTGAAGCAAAAGCGCCGCTAAATTGGAACCAGTGTTTTGATATGAAATCAAAGTATTTTTTTCTCTCTCTCTCTTTCTCTCTCTTGCCCATATGCTAATCTCTTCATCATGTTCGCCCCCTTTAAAAACAAAAATGATTCCCTATTTCTTTTTACCAAGCGTTTGTACATTTTTGTAAAGTATTTTTTTCTTGGAGGGATCTTTGGAGGGAACTTGAAAGTGCAGACCAGTAATTGACTGTGTGCTGTTTTTTCTTTTTTCTCTCTCGTACTGAATCAGTGGCATGCTTTATCCAGAGAAGAGCAAGCTAAGTATTACGAGTTAGCCCGCAAGGAACGGCAGCTCCACATGCAGCTCTACCCAGGCTGGTCCGCCAGAGATAATTATGTAAGTATCATATAGAAACGGATTGGCAGCGGAGAGGTGTGTTTGTGTGTGTGATTTTTGTCAACTGGGATTGAATTTTTCTGACCGGGGTTCAAATAGTATTTGAAATCTTTCAATTACTTTTGAGTGTTTGAATCTGCCTGGAGTGCCAGATGAGCAGGGTTTGCACTTTTGGGGCTATTCCATTGGTCATATTTATCCAGGCAAGGTTGATCAAGCACCGCTAAAGTATTTAAAAGATTTAAAATGCTCTTTGAACCCAGGCCTGTTCAGTTTTGATGTAGGCTATATGTTGTTTACGAATTTCAGAACAGTAGCTAGTATTCTGTGTTAGATTTCTAAAGACAATGCTAGCTACAACATTCTAATAAACATTAGCCTTTTCCATGATAATGGTGTCCATTTTTAGCTGCTATGCTACAGCCTAATGTGTAATTCATAGCACTCTACTTCCATGCTATTATTACCACCATAAAGGACTCTAGTATCAGACTCAGTATTATGCGACACTGAGAATAGTGGCCTGTGGATGGTGCTGCCAGTCTTTGATGTTCCGTATCAACATGGAAGCCTTGGATATGTAAACAGAGTTGATGCCCCTACCAAGAGCGTAGACACTTAGTGACGAGTAGATTACTGTGTGATTTCAGATGGCACAGCACCAAGATGTGTGTGTGTGTGTGTCAGGGCACCTGTCATGTTAGTAATATGTCATG
The DNA here is from genome assembly GCF_034236695.1 of Oncorhynchus nerka. Classification (NCBI taxonomy): domain Eukaryota; kingdom Metazoa; phylum Chordata; class Actinopteri; order Salmoniformes; family Salmonidae; genus Oncorhynchus; species Oncorhynchus nerka. The sequence continues at coordinate 23,624,640 of NC_088413.1, read as the reverse complement.
TTCATCTAGGTGTGTGTGTCTGTTCCATATATGTGTGTGTGAGACTGTTCCGTGTGTATGTGACTGTATGCTAGCGCCTGCCGTTGTTAAAAAGTGTGGCTCCAGCACTCACTTTCACTCCACCACCACAGGGGCTCTTTGTAGTGTTCATCTGCCTTCTCTCTGGACAGCCCCGCTCAGCACCTCTCACCTTCTGCCTCCGCCGCCCCGCCGCCACCACACCACGCTGGGGGAAACACTGCAGGACAGGGAGTAGAGGACAGGACAGCATAGGGCAGGACAATACAATGCAGTACAGACATTAGTCTCTAGCCCTTACCCCATTGGTGTTGACAGATCTGAAAGGACTGATCTGATAGGCTAAAGCAATAAGTCAGGAAGCAGTGGATGACCTCCTGGTGTCTGATGGCCTCTACTACCGTATACCTGCGTTCGAATACTTATACTAACCGTACTATTGTGACGTAAATTGAGTATGTAGTATGCTTATTGGTCATAGTATGGAGGTTAGTATACCAAAAGTTCCCGGATGTCGTCCTAAATTCGCCAGAATATGAAAGCAGTGGACACTATTTCTGTGCTCTTAGGACCCATAATGAAATGATTCAGGAAATAGGCGTGGCTTCACAACATTTCCAGGTTTGAAGAAAATGGCGGTAAATATGGAGCAGAAGTCTGACGAGAGCGGATACATATTGGTTGGTTTAACTAATTATGACAAATGTTAAGAAAATGTTGAGTAATGTCATAAAGTAATGACTTTTCAAATAAGTTACCTCACAATTTGTTAGCTACGCTGTCCTTACGAAGCACATAGCATATCATTACAGCAGTATGCACAGGTATGTTAGCTAGCTACCTAACGTTAGTTGGCTACTAATACATTGTTGAACTTGCCAGTATATTAACTATATGCTATCTAATTAACTACCCAACTTTTATTGACTTAGTATTCACAGCATTCTTAGCTTAGCTAAGTGGTATAGTCGGTGTGCTTTCTCAATGGACTGGCTATCTATTCCGATTTCAGAGCACTCTCCTCTTAGTGTGCCTGAGTGTAGAATAACTGGTGAATTTACGAACGCTCAACACCCGTTGAATATGGCCGGTGTCAGTAAACGTCGTCGGCAAAAAAACATAATTAAATTGTTGTCAGCAGCACAGTTAGTCACCAACGCTCTGGATAACATGAATACAGCCTAACCAGCTCTGCTAGGGTGAGTAAAATGGCCAGAGTGAGATGTTCTCTCATTTTGGTCTGGAAGTAGCTAACAGGTTAGCCAGATAGCTTGGGTGCTTGACTGCCATTGTGAGGTCAGAACGCTCAGATCAATCCTACTCCTCTGAATTAACGAACGGACAGTCTGACAAAGCTCTAAGTTTACGAACGCACAGAGCGCTCTCTGGCAGTCCAGATTGAATTTACGAACACACATCGTAAGATGTCTAGCTAGTAATGTGTTATGCTAACAAGCTAGCAAGAGGTTGCATAGCAACAGCATCAACTTCCGGTAGACAGGCGAAGTGCTAGTGCTCTCAACTGAAAGCATACCACTCATTTACAGTATACTAAAATGAACTAGTAGTATATAGTACGTAGTATATACTCATTAAGTATGTAGTATACTGTATGTTTTTATGGGTATTCGAACACAGCTTATGAGTCTCATGGACACTTAACACCAAGTGTAACTTTAGACTGTCCCCTCGCCCATACCTGGGCGCGAACCAGGGACCCTCTGCACACATCAACAACAGTCACCCACGAAGCATCGTTACCCATCGCTCCACAAAAGCCGCGGCCCTTGCAGAGCAAGTGGAACTACTACTTCAAGGTCTCAGAGCAAGTGACGTCACCGATTGAAACGCTATTTAGCGCGCACCGCTAACCGGAAGTTGATGCTGGGGCGGCAGGGTAGCCTAGTGGTTAGAGAATTGGACTAGTAACCGGAAGGTTTCAAGTTCAAACCCCTGAGCTGACAAGGTACAAATCTGTCGTTCTGCCCCTGAAGAGGCAGTTAACCCACTGTTCCTAGGCTGTCATTGAAAATAAGAATTTGTTCTTAACTGACTTGCCTAGTTAAATAAAGGTAAAATAAATAAAACTAAAACTAAGCTAGCCGTTTCACATCCGTTACACACCCCTCCGACATAAACTAAGCCTTTCATAGTACTGTACCACACACACACACACACACACACTCACTGTCATAGACTACTGTACACATCACCTGCCCCCCCTCTCCTCTCTCTGTCTGCCACAGCGGTGTGAGAGGAACCCAGATTAGCTCATCATAAATAAGTGGATTAGTAGACTTTGCAGCAGGAAACCAAAGTGCTGCTCATATTTGACTAGAATGACTGTTATGCTGCTATCTCCACCTATAGTCCCCCTCCCTAGGGGATTTGGGTATAAGCTATAAATCCACACACACTTACTCACAGTGGAGCTCAGTGATCAGCGCTCGCTGGAGGGGGGGTTGACTGATGCTCTCCATGGTAATCAGTCGAGGACCAGCTCTCCCAAGTAATATATGTTTCTGTTTTAATTACGTATTGATGTTTGGTGTTAGGAGACCGAAAAAGACTACATACGCTGCTGCTGCTGCTACACTTTCAGTCTTTATATAAGAATGGTGATGGAGGACGTTTTGTTCATTATAGGTTGTTAGAGAGCACACACTGATACAGGTGGGGAGAGGACAGCCAAGTTTGCTACTTGCTCCGATTGGAAGGCAAGGGTGGGGTTCAAAACCTAACATTCTAGAATGGATCCTACCAAACATGTCTGTTTGTTAGAGAGCACACTGAAGTCAGGTGTGGAGAGGATGGAGACAACCAGCTCTCATAGGCAGGGAGTAGAGATGGTCAGCCCCTCTGACCAATCCCAGCGTGGTGATTGGCTGCAGGCCCAGAGAGCGAGGAGTGCTGGTTGGCTGCCCGGCGGGGGATGAGTGAACAGGGCAAACGGCAGCAGGACTAAGCGTGGTGGAGTGAGGGTGAGTGCTGGAGCCACACTTTAAGCGTTCACCTCGATATTTTCTAGGGAAAGAAGAAGAAGCGGAAGAGGGAGAAGATACAGGAACCGGCTGCAGGTAACCAACCTCTCCCCCTTTTCCTCTATCTCTTCCTCTCCTTTTCCCAATTTCGCTCTTTCTCTCTCTCCCTCTTTCTCCCTCTCTTTGTCTTCCTATCTATCTCTCCCTCTCTCTCCCCTCTCTCTCTCTCTCTCTCTCTCTCTCTCTCTCTCTCTTTCTCTCCCTCTCTCTCCACTCTCTATCTCTCTCTCTCTCTCTCTCTCCCTCTCTCTCCCTCTCTTGCCCTCTCTTTCTCTCCCTCTCTCTTTTCCTCATTCTCTTTCTCTCCCTCTCTTTCTCTCCCTCTCTTTTCCTTCCTCTGTCTCTCCCTCTCTCTCTCTCTCTTTTCCTTTCTCTCCCTCCCTTTCTCTCCCTCTTTCTCTCTCTTTTCCTCCCTCTCTCTCTCCCTCTCTTTTCTTCCCTCTCTTTTCCTCTCTCCCTCTCTTTCTCTCCCTCTCTTTTCCTCTCTCTCTCTCTCCCTCTCTTTTCCTCCCTCTCTTTTCCTCTCTCCCTCTCTTTCTGTCCCTATCTTTTCCTCTCTTTCTCTCCCTCCCTCCCTTTCTCTCCCTCTTTCTCTCTCTTTTCCTCCCTCTCTCTCCCTCTCTCTGTCCCTCTCTTTTCCTCCCTCTCTTTCTCTCCCTCTCGTTTCCTCTCTTTCTCTCCCTCTCTTTCTCTCCCTATTTTCCTCCCTCTCTCTCCCTCTCTTTTCCTCCCTCTCTTTTCCTCCCTCTCTTTCTCTCCCTGTCTTTTCCACTCTCCCCTTTTCCTCTCGATTGTTGTTCTATGAGGTGATGAGTGTTCAGTTTGTCCTGTACAAACTCTCCATGCAGTCTCTTTTGTGTTCGTCTCTCACACTAGCCCAAGTCATTTTAACACTACATGCACCACAAGCAGTAAAAGGCCTTGTCACTGTGAAACAGACCCCTGTAAATGCTGAGATAATCATAGCCAGGTGTTGTGCCATGCTTGTCGCACAGTATTGGGAAGCTATAGCTGCATTCCCCTAGAAATAACCAATCAAGAGGCCCCACTTTGACCATGTGGGTAGTTTCACCTGGAATATGCATGAAAGGTTTCAGCCCCATCCACCCATAACCACCCCTCTCCTCCTCCTCCCTCTCCAGACCCCCATAGAACTCCATTCGACCCCTCCGCCCTCACTAGAGTGGGCTTTCAGAACCACCATGCAGGTACCAGTGTCACTCAACCTGCACCTCTCCTTTGTACTCCCTCCCCCTCTCCTTTCTCCATACATCCATCCCCCTCTCTCTCACCCCCCTCTCTCTCACCCCCCTCTCCACTCCACCTACTTTGGGATTAGTCTGTAAATGCTGGTTGGCTTCTGCTCTCTGGGCTTTGCACTCTATTGGTTGACCTGCTGTATGTCTCTACCACTGTGCTCTTAACTTAAAGCTCTATGTAAACACTGCACCGTTGTGTAGGAACCTATTGGGGGAAAAATATATATTTAGAAATCTAATCACTGTCGGCCCAGCTATAATGTAAACCGCGTGCTCTATTACCATTTCCATATCTATTATCAAGTTGCTCCTACATCTGCATTGCTTGCTGTTTGGGGTTTTAGGCTGGGTTTCTGTACAGCACGTTGTGACATCTGCTGATGTAAAAAGGGCTTTATAAAAACATTAGATTGATTGAATTTCTGCTGTAGTTTGTGGTGAGACACTCCATTAGCCCAATTGGCTTTCTTTTCCTCACCTGGACATGCCTTATGTAAAGACAAACATGTTAAAAGATGCCATTTTCTGCAGGTACAGGCCAGAGAATGAAAACGGCGTACATCTGAGCATAAATGGTAAGACCCCCCCTCCAGTCATGCCCGTCTGGTCTGATAGTATGTGTCAAGCCTTGTACACTGTTTACAGACTAATCCTGCAGGGTCCACCCTCAACTCACCATGGTCATTGTGTCACTCAGTGGAGGCTGCTGAGGGGAGGACGGCTCATAATAAGGTCTGGAACGGAGCCAATGGAATGGCGTCAAACCATGTGTATGATACCATTCTGCTTATTCTGCTCCAGCCATTACCACGAGCCCGTCCTCCCCAATTAAGGTGCCACCAACCTCCTGTGGTGTCAACGGTGTTAAGTCTCAAGGAGTGAGGTGTGTGTGTGTGTGTGTGTGTGTGTGTGTGTGTGTGTGTGTGTGTGTGTGTGTGCGTGCGTGCGTGCGTGCGTGCGTGCGTGCGTGTGTGTGCGTGCGTGTGTGTTCTGGGTGTATGTTGACCTGGCCACTCCATTGACAGTCTTTTGTCTGGCTAGTGAGATGACCATCTGAATCCTCTGTGTGAACGTTGCAGTGCGTGGCTGAGAAACTGTTGTTGTTGAGTCCTTAAATCCAAACTGATGTCCTTATTAGATGTAACTCCAACACGAATATGGACAAAGTGCTCTGCATTATCGAAAGATGTTACTGCTCTTCATAGCAGCACATATTCCTGGAGGAGTGGGAGGTTCCGTCCCAAATGGAACCCTATTCCCTACATAGTGCACTACCATACCCCTATGGGCCTAGTACACTATATGGAATAGGGTGCCATTTGGGAGGCATACGGCCTAGACCCAGATGGTCTGCATGTTTTCTGTTCTACCCGACACTGAATGGAGACTAGACCTTCCAGACTACATCTGGGCTCAGGAAAGCTATGAAACACCACGCTCCACTAGAATACTGTCAAATCACATCGTTTGATAGAGATTTGTTGGCGGTTTGGTGTGAAGTGTGGAGGGTCCTGTTGTGTACGAGCACTATAACACATAAAGCACTACGTAATCAGTCAAATGTTGTGGGGTTGTTCTTTGTGAAAAGTGTCAGTTTGTCATTGGGTAAGTTGTGACCAGCGCCAGTAACAGACACAAACATGTAGAGCTTTTGAACCAAAGTGTCACCAGGCTTTAAACGGTGTGAAATAAATGAATGCCCTCATTTCTACCATTAGGTATCTCTCTCTCTCTCTCTCTCTCTCTCTCTCTCGCACTCTCTCTCTCTCTCTCTCTCCCTCTCCCTCTCTCTCTCTGAGGTTAATCTTATAACATCCTGCTGTCTGCATTTTTATGGCATCCCCTTTCTCTCTTCTCTCTCTTTTGTCTTTCTCTCTCTTTTCTCTCTTTTCTCTCTTTTCTCTCTCTCTTCTCTCTTTTTTGTCTTTCTCTCTCTCTTTTCTCTCTTTTGTCTTTCTCTTTTTCTCTCTCTCTCTCTCTCTCTCTCTCTCTCTCTCTCTCTCTCTGTCTCTCTGTCTCTCTCTCTGTCTCTCTCTCTCTCTCTCTCTCTTCTCTCTCTTTTATGTCTCTCTCTCTCTTCTCTCTCTTTTGTCTTTCTCTCTTCTCTCTCTTCTCTCTCTCTCTCTCTCTCTCTCTCTCTCTCTCTCTCTCTCTCTCTCTGTCTCTCTCTCTCTCTCTCTCTTCTCTCTTTATGTCTCTCTCTCTCTCTCTCTTCTCTCTCTTTTATGTCTCTCTCTCTCTTCTCTCTCTTTTGTCTTTCTCTCTTCTCTCTCTCTCTCTCTCTCTCTCTCTCTCTCTGTCTCTCTCTCTCTCTCTCTCTCTCTCTCTCTCTCTCTCTCTCTCTCTCTCTCTCTCTCTCTCTATCTATATATATATATATATATATATATATATAGGGCAGAACTTACAACGAAATCAAACCCAGAACCAGACAAAGGTTTTCTGCTTGATTGATTCTTGACCGGTGGCTCCCCCCGCCGTACCTAAATTGGACCGCTTTTCTCTTATTCGCCGGCCGCACTTCGCCTCTGCCTCTTTTCAAAGGCGGAGAGACTTTATCCGTGATCCAATAATTAGCTGGGTCTATCCGAGGCAGGATGGACACCACGGCTGATTCATTGTGACAACCTTAAACTCATATGCATAATACCAGAGAGGACTGCCACGACTCCTCAATTTATGTAGATCCCAAAGAGCCTGGATTGAGGTTAGCGTTTGGCACGGCAGACTTCAGGCAGCGAACGTCTTTAAATGAATTTACTTGTCTATTTCTTTTTATATCCGCCCTCGCCTCGATTGTAATGGTTTTGTAATGGTTTTGTAATGGTTCTGTAATGGTTTTGCAATGGTTTTGTAATGGTTTTGTAATGGTTTTGTAATGGTTTTGCAATGGTTTTGTAATGGTTTTGTTATGCATCTATCTATTGACTTTGAAAGGACACACCGGATGTTGTTGTTTATTTTGGTTGATATTGTTTGCACATTAATTTGCAGGGCATGATGAATCACAACACCCTTTTAAAGGAGAGTAGGGTAAGGATCAATACAACTCTTCTGTACAGATTTAAATGTCTGGATGAAAAGGCCACACCAATGAGTGCAGCAGTTCATCAGTGTTTAATTTCTTGGAGTGGATTGTTTGTTATCCCCAGTGGGTCAGACACCAGACCCAGCAAACAGCTGGTTCTCTTACCCCGCAGTTAAATAGCTCTCTGGGAATCCAGCTATTAGTTTGACATTGTGAAATGTGTATTTCCTCCCTCCCTCTCGCTCTCTCTCTGTTCCTCTCTCTCTGACACTTTTGTTCTGACACTCATAACTTTTCACTCTGTCACCCCCCCCCCCCCCCCCCCCCTGGTAGTCTCATTGTCTGACTCAGCCAGTCTGATTCACAGGGAGATGTGTATCTGATCGGGAAACACACATGTCCTTAAAGCTATCTACTTTTCAGCCACTGCGCATTTGTCACAAAGGGAGGGAGACGACTACTAACAAAGGTGGCCTTTTCAATCTGATGAACAGCGTGGGCCATGAGTCACAAACTTTCATAAAAATTCCCCAGCGTGGTAACTGACGGAGTCATCTCAGTCTAACTCTTATGAACGTGCTCTTTTGTTTCCACCCGGTAACCGGATAGCTCTGTGAGAGCACACTTGAATTTCCCCAGTTTTTTCGTGCGAGTCAGTAAATCTGTAGCTCTACGTTTTGGATATAGTTTTTTTGGGGGGGATTCAGCTTGGTTGTTTGAATGTCTTTTTTTCGAATGCCCCAACTAAAAATGGTTTGGAGGCCAAAGATGGTGTGTTTGTGTCGGTAGCTGGTGAACTAGTGCGGTACGAAGCGTTGACTGTAGTGGAGAGACCTCTCTGTGATGTGTGGAGGCAGAAGTCAGCTGTCAGGCTTTGATGAGCAATGAGTGGGGGTGGGGGGGAGCAAGGGGGAGGGAGGGAGGGAGGGAGAGGGCAAAAAATAAAATCCCTCTTGTGCTCAAGAGTTCTCATTCTCCCAACTGTCGTTCCACTCTCTCTGCCCCTCATCTCTCTCTCCTCCCTTTCTCCCCCTCTCTCTCAAACGGCCAGCCGCACTCTCCGGCTGCAGTCAGGCAAGGTTCAGAGTCTTACCTTCAGTTTGATTTGGTGCTGGTTGCCTTAAGGCCACAGTGGAGGACACACACACACTCCACCACCACAGCGTTATTAGTGACCTGGGATAATTGGAATGGTTTCGGGGGGCTGTGAAACACTCAGGGTCTTGCTCTGAGCATCTCAGCTCAGCAGAGTAGAGGAGAGGGATCTCCTGCCTCCTCTTTAAAACTAGACTTCACAAAAAAGGGAAAAAAAGAGTGGCCTCGGCATAAATCAGTGCGACAGCCACCGGCTAATGTTACTGTGGGTTAGGAAGTAGAAACGGAAATGTCCCCTCTCGCGCTCGCTCACTCACTCTCAATCTCAATCTCACACACACACACACACACACACACACACACACACACACACACACACACACACACACACACACACACACACACACACACACACACACACACACACACACACACACACACACACACACACACACACACACACACACACACACACACACACACACACACACACACACACACACAGCAGAGCCCTGTGAAGGAGAAAAAGACAACCTCAGCACTTGTGGCCTTCCAGGGGTGTAGCAGCTGTAGTGGAATGTCTAAACTATGCAGGTGTGTTTTAGTCAAACCCTGGACTTAATCTCTTGCCTCTCCTCCTTCAGAGAAAAGTGCTCTCTTTGATACTTCTTAGGGGCACTTGGGGACCTCTAGTTTACATGTGTGCAACTGAACTGTGCATCCCCCAATGGCACCCTATTCCCTTTATAGTGCACTACTTTTGACCAGGGCCCTATGGGTCCTGACCTAAAGTAGTGCACTATAAAGGGAATAGGGTGCCATTTGGGATGGGTGCCATTTGGGACACAGATATTCACCTAAAGTGGGGCTTTCTGTTTAGACTGGGTCTGTGGGTTTGTTTTGGTTGAGTCACTGGCCTATTGTGCCGAGGTCTGGCCAGCTGCAGGGAGCGACCGTATGAGGGTAGAGCCTCTCCCTCCCTGCTGGGTTTTGTCATGTCTTCTCTACTTCCTCTCCTTCCCTCCCCCTTCTCTGTCTCTCCCCGGTGGCTCCTTGAGACTGCAGATTGAGGGGGTGGTGGGGGTGTGCTGCCTTGTAAAACGTCCCCCCTTCTGAGTTGTTATCTCTGGATCATAAAAGGCCCGCAGGTAACAGAGGGGAGAGATGGGAAGGGAGAGAGGGGAAGAGGGGTCGCAGGAAGATGTTTTCTTTCTTTCTCTATTTAATAAACACGAAACTCTGTTTTGAGATGTGGCTGAGTTTCTACTTCTGCTGAACAAAATGTGGCTCCTATTGTAGGGGGGTTTCTCTCCCTCTCTTTCCTCCTACTCTCTTTCTCTCTCTGTCCCGTCTTTCCTCCCCATTCTCCCCTCTCTCCCCTCCTCTCCCTCCCATCCGATGGTGAGTCTGAGTGGCGGTGGAGCTCCTTTGAAGTGCGCCGCGGCAGAGGGAGCAGTCATTGTACGAGCCCTTTGATAGTGCCGCTCTGGCCTCCAGCCCTCAGCTCCAGCTTTGTAGCTGTGCAGTACTGCGGGGGCACACCACGCCGCGCTTGGCCAGACTTCAGCAGCTCGGGCCCCCAGCGACGGCGCATCAGATGTGGGTAGAGGGGTAAGGAGACAGGGCTCCTACCCCCAGACCCCCAACTCTACCCCAGTCTCACCAGCACATGCCTGAGGTTTGGGCTTTTGGTGGCTCGGTGGGCGGGAGCCTTACCCCCTACCGTTCCTCTCCCCACAATCAAAAACCCTCCCCTCTCCCTTCATCTAGCCTTGTATAGACAGAAACCTCATTTACACACTTCTCTTTCTCTTTTCTTCTCATCCCCCTCTCCCTCGTTCTGTTTCAAATGAACCCCCCCCCCCGGTACATCCCACCGTTATCAACAATACCATTGTCCGTGGTTCCCAGCCCAGACAAGAACAACAACGTTTCTCCCACCAAACCACCCTGACTTTTGGTTGGAGGTTTTCCTGTTAATGTTCTGTCTCCCAGCCAGAGAAAGTGCTGACAGGATGAAGCCAGTTGTTTAAAACATCAGTTTGACCTCTTCGGTTTGACCTCTTCCTTCTCAAGCTGATGGCTGCCGGTTGTGGCATTGTCACAATTTAATAGAGAAAGTGAGACTGCCTGAGCCGAGAGGGGTCGCCAAACAAAACCATAGTTTAAACTCTTCACAGCAAGGTGATTATCTCACCAAAACGGAGCACAGTCAGTGCAAAGGTTGGTCATCTCCGTTTTTTTCCTGGTCGTTTTGACTATGTTTCCTGAACTTAATGCTTTGTCTCAATCACTGGTTGGATTTGAATAGCCGCCATTTTCCTTTTCTTTCCATCCAGCCAATGCTGTGTTAAAACCTGATTCTGACCATTTAGGAAACTTGGCAGAGAAAATTACAAGAATTTCAGGTTTATTTCCAGATTTTAATGCCATCTTGGAGTAAATTCCAGTCGAGATGTACAAGTTCCTGGGTTTCTGTGATTTGGAGTTTATCTCTGAACTCATATTTCATAAAAGAAGAACATTGTCTGTCTAGGTTGCTGACTTTGTGGTCGAGACAGACATGGCAACAAACAGTCAGCTGATTTGGCATTTCCTCCTCTCCTCTCTCTCCCAGAACTTTCTTTCTCTTTTCCCTCTCCTCCTCCTCCTCCCTCTCTCCCTCTGCCATGGTAAAGTCTACAGTCCTGCCTGTGTTGGAGACACCTCGCTCCATTTGGCTTATTTTCACTAATTTGTCGGCTGTGTTTTCCTTTTTCATGGAACCAAAATAAATCCCAGAGTGCCGCTGCAGCGAAGGGAAGGAGGGGGAGGGGGGGAGGAAAGGAGAAGGGGAGGAGTAGAGGAAGGGAGGCGGGACGGGCCCAGCTGCGGGCTCTTTGATTTGCCCCGGTAAGGTGGAGGCGGCGATTGAGAGACGAGGGGCCGTGCCAGTTATCTTAACCTCCCACGCTTCAAAGACCCAGAGCCTGGGCCCCGTTGGTCTCAGTCGCTCCCCCCACCTCCCATCCCCTCCCTGGGCCAAGGAGAGAGAGAGCCAGAGCCAGGACCCGGCCTCCACTGGAACAGAGGAGCGTTTCATTTCCTGCAAAGAAGTCCAGCCGGCATTCCTGAGTGCTAACTGAGGGGAGGGGAGGTGGGCAGAGGGAGAGGGGGCAGGGAAGGGGTCAAGTTGCTTCTGAATCCCGGCGTTTGTGTGTTGGTGTCGGGTGGGTCTGCTGTGAAGCCCTGGCCTGATGCCCCCTCCTGACCCACCACCATCACACCCCTCCATCGCTCCCTCCACCCCCCAGCCCCCCAGGCTTTTTTTTCCCAAGACAGGAAGGACTAAGCCAGGGCTTTTCATCTTGTGGCCGGGAGGGAAGGAAAAAGCTCCCCAGGACGGGAAGGGGGTGCTGGGGCTGAGGGCTGGGCTCTCAGATCCTGGGATAAAAAGGGGGCAGTGGAGGTAAATAAACAGCGACAGAGGCTCTTTCTCTCTCTGCGGCCCTCACTACAGTACCTCCTCTCCTCCGCCCGGGAGGCTCAGGGTCAGCCATCCCTGGGAAAGGCGGCCTCCGTCCCACTCCCTTTCATCCACATGTGGTAAAGCAATCTGGAGGGAGGGGTGTGTGTGTGTGTGTGTGTGTGTGTGTGTGTGTGTGTGTGTGTGTGTGTGTGTGTGTGTGTGTGTGGTGCCAGGGTGGAGTTGCAGGACTCAGCTGACTTCTCAATCCACCAAAACACACTTCTTCTCTGACCTCACCACAAGGGAGCGGTCCTTCCACTAATACACCTTCTCTCTCTTTTCTCTCCTCACATCTTTCACTCCCTACCCGGTCAGACATCTACCTCTGAATCTCTTTCCCCTCTCTCTTTGATCACGGATTCTATTTGATGCTGGAAAATAACCAACACCGCCCGTCCGTCAATAACTGAGGCTAACTCTTTTAGCTATGTTCGCCGTACACCAGTATTTTGAGCAAAACCACTTTTGTGGTTTGACAAACAATTTCCCTTGCATGGATGGGTGGATGGTGGCCGGCGGGGCTTTTTAGAAGGCCCTGTAAAGTGCCTTCTCAGCTTGAGAAGACTCCCTCTACCTCCCCACAGCCCACACACAGCGGTGGCAGCAGAAACGTCAACAAGAAGCTGTATCCTAACTAGATAGCTGGTTGCGTTCAGAGAGAGAGCGGTAGCAGTAGGTAGATGACATCAGGGTGTCAGTCAGAGAGGGGGGCAGAGCAGATGGAGCCAGCTTGGGTCACAGTGACCTGATGTCAGAGTGAGATCAAAGCTAATGCCAACCCACATCCTGTCACTAACCTACGACCTAATGTTCAGTCGGCAACGCCATTACTGCTCTCTGAAGATGACAGAACTGTAGTGCTCCTTCACTCGTCCAGGTCCTCTGTAGTGTGTGTGTGTGTATGTGTATGTGTATGTGTGTGTGTGTGTGTGTGTGTGTGTGTGTGTGTGTGTGTGTGTGTGTAGCATTGTGAGGATGCGGCACTCATTCAATGTATGTGGGATGTGTGAGACTGTCTGGTTTCAGACGAAGTTGACATCAATGTGTTGTTGTGGCTTCATGTGTTTCAGCTCCTTTTTAGTTAGTGAGGGATTTTCCCTCAGACTGAACAGGTTATAAGTGCATTGCATCTCTCTGTTTCTGACCAGTATGAAAGACAGCCAGCACACGAAAATGACCTATAACAGCAATCACTATGGACACGTTTAGGCCATCTGTTGTTGCCCATTGAACTGACAATGTTTCTCTCTCTGTCCTTCAGGAGGAAAACGGAACGCTTTCTCCACATCGTGCAAAGCGAAGGCAGCAGCTATGGCCCCTCTGTTAGAGATGGAGGCCTGCTAGATTCCATCTTATCCCCGACCCCCAAGCCTCAACTCCTGTTCTCAGAGGAACTTGACTTTATACTCCTCTCCTGCAGTGGACTCTCCTATCTGCTGTAGAAACTCTGAACTGAACAAGACAATCACTACTAAAGACCATCCAACCGCATGCAAACCCCCAGCCCCCTGACTCCCCAGCCCCCTCACTCCCCAGCCCCCTCACTCCCCAGCCCCCTGACGCCTTTTTTTCTTCTTACAAGCAGCTCTATCTCAATCCAAGGCACTGCACTGAAAACAGTTCAGCGATTTCACTTTGTCAAACACAATTAACACCTCCCCAAACATACCCCAACACCTGTTTCTAAGTTATTCCTAAGTTATTTGCCACCTCCGTTCCTTTCCTTTGTACAGCCCACTATGTTCGACCCATCAACACTCCCCTTTCCCCTCTCTCACTGGATTTCAGACCACATGTTTGGGTTGCGGCCTGACCCAACACCTCTTTAGACTGACTGCACTATCACAAGGAAGATGGAAGGATGTCAATCACATGTTGTCAAGGAAACATCCTCTCACGGCTCCTGTCCTCCATTTTGTTTTTATTAACGACTAGTTGGTGCAAAAAATATCAACATTTTATGATTATAGCTTTTACTTTTGAGTTGGAATTAATTGAATGCTTTTTTTGTATTTTGAACTTGGTTTAAATTTCTCGGTGTATATTTTCAGTGAATGTTTTTTTGTTTTTTTTATATATATATATATATACTGGTATATATGAAAATAAGCTTTGAACACAGGAAAGCCATTTGTTTTCTTGTTAAAGCGTCTTGCAGAAAAATGAAAATTAAGGCTTCTTTTGATACTATTTGTAACAAATAGTGACCTTGACTCGAGTCTTGCTCAGATGTAAGATAAAGCTCAGTATGTGTACTTTTTAAAGAAACTGTCAGGATATGTCACTTTTCTTGGTATTTTTGCAGGCAACGTTAGGACAAAGGCAAGTGGTTGCTCAGAGGCCTATATTTTATTGTTCTAAACTGACAAATGAAGCAGATATATATTTACCCCAGCACTTGGCAGTGTTCATTTTATTGCCATCAGGGTTGGGGTCAATTCCAGTCAATTCAGAAAGTTAACCAAATTCCAATTGCAATTTGACATTTTCCTGGTTGGAAAGCATTGAAGAGAAGTTGGAGTTGGGATTTTAATGTACTTCCTGAATTGACCCCAAGCTTGATTGCGATGGACTTTTCTCTTCTCTATCTGGTAACTGTGCTCTTTTTGCCCATGTTGTTTATTCCATGCATTTCTGTAACATTTCATTGATTTTATGCTCTATTTTTAGTATTACTTGATGCATTTTTTATTCATTGTCGTATTTTGAATCACTGTCATCTTGGTATAAGCACTTTGCTTCCCAAGAAGGTCACATTTTAACAGTTTCAACATGTTTTGTTTTTTTAAGAAAAATAAAAAGGCATTGGCTCATTTGATCTCCCGACCAGATTTATGTGATAGAAGGTGTACCTTACTTACAGGGCTGGTTTCCGGGAGAGAGATTAAGCATAGTCTTAGTTCAGTCTAAAAACCGATTCTTCTTTGAGCATTGTTTTTAGTCTAGGGCTAAATCTCTTTCCAGGAAACCAGCCCAATAATCTTGTAGCTTGTGATCATTTTTCGGCCCATCATATGATTCCTATCCAGAAATTCTGCATTTGACAACACTGCCACTTAGTGGTCTTAAATAGAACTACCAAGTGGAATTATTGACTATAAATCATTCAAATCTCGAGGGGAAACTTCAAAAGGCTCTAAAACCGACCAATTAAAACTCCAGCAGCATACCGAGACTGAGGTTACGTTCATACAGTCTTACGGCTATGCTGACAAAAGAGAAAATCTACCTGAGTATTGAAGCTGCTCTTCAACAGTGAAATCCATGGAAAAAGGTGAGATGTGATGTCTTATGTATCCAAGATGATCAATTTAATGCCAGGATATAAAGTAATATTTTCAAATTGAGTAGTAGGGATAACATCAAAAGAACTCTTGAAACAATATTAGAAATGAACAGTGGGGTTGAACACGCAGGGGTTGTTGACTGACCATACAGTACATTCAGAAAGTATTCAGACCCCTTCCCTTTTTCCACATTGTTACATTACAGCCTTATTCTAAAAAGTTTAAATATTTTTTATCCCTACTCAATCTACACACAATACCCCATGATAGAGCAAAAACAGGTTATACATTTATGTTATTTTTTTAAAGTACATAAGTATTCAGACCCTTTGCTATGAGACTCGAAATTGAGCTCAGGTGCATCCTGTTTCCATTTATAATCTTTCAGATGTTTCTACAACTTGGGAGTCCACCTGTGGTAAATTCAGTTGATTGGACATGATTTGGAAAGGCACACCTGTCTATATAAGGTCCCACAGTTGACCGCATGTCAGAGCAAAAACCAAGCCAAAACGTTGAAGGATTTGTCCGTAGAGCTCCGAGACAGGATTGTGTCGAGGCACAGATCTGGGGCGCATTTCTGCAGCATTGAAGGTCACCAAGAACATGGTGGCCTCCATCATTCTTAAATAGAATAAGTTTGGAACCATCAAGACTCTTTCCAGAGCTGGCTGTCTGTCCAAACTGAGCAATCAGGGGAGAAGTGCCCTGATCAGGGAGGTGACCCAAAACCCAATGGTCACTCTGACAGAGCTATAGAGTTCCTCTGTGGAGGAAGGGCAACCATCTCTGCAGCACTCCACCAATCAGGCATTTATGGTAGAGTGGCCAGACGGAAGCCACTCCTTAGTAAAAGGCACATGACAGCCCGCTTGGAGTTTGCTAAAAGGCACCTAAAGGACTCTCAGGCCATGAGAAACAATAATGCCAAGCGTCACATCTGTTTTTCAGCGGCAGGGACTGGGAGACTAGTCAGGATCGAGGGAAAGATGAACGGAGCAAAGTACAGAGATCCATGATGAAAGCCTGCTCCAGAGCACTCAGGACCTGACTGTAGCCAAGGTTCACCTTCCAACAGGACAATGACCGTAAGCACACAGCCGAGACAACACAGGAGTGGCTTCAGGACAAGTCCCTGAATGTCCTTGAACCCGATCTAACATCTCTGGAGAGACCAGAAAATAGCTGTGCAGCAATGCTCCCCATCCAACCTGACAGAGCTTGAGGATCTGTTGAGAAGAATGGGTGAATCTCCCCAAATACAGGTGTGCCAAGCTTGTAGATAAATCATACCCAAGAATAAGAGGCTGTAATCGCTGCCAACGGTGCTTCAACAAAGTACCGAGTAAAGGGTCTGAATACTTATTTAAATGTGATATTTCCATTTATTTAATACATTTGCAAAAATGTGTAAAAACCTGTTGTTGCTTTGTCGTTATGGGGTATTGTCTGTAGATTGACGAGGACAAAAAAACAATCCAATACATTTTAGAATAAGGCTGTAATGTAACAAAATGTGGAAAAGGTCAAGAGGTCTGAATACTTTCTGAATGCACTGGGTATCATTAATGGCAGGGTGTGTTGGCTCAAAGGTCCAGAGGCAAATCCATCCCTAGAAAACAACTGTATAAATAAAAATCTCAGAACAACCTATGGGAAACATTTGGAAAAGTCAGTTTAATGCCACAAATTCAGTTACTTACAAACCACACAAAGATGACATTCAGAATATACAGTCAAAAGACAGATTTGAATTGATAACACCGGTCTACCATTCTTCAGGAAGGCACCGTGGGTCGTAGCAGCTGCATCTCTGTTCTACCGTTGTCAAAATTAACCAGCGGTTCTTTCTATTATCATTCATGCCCTTATCAGTACTGGGAGGGACTACATGATCTTGTCCAATCGGAAACTCTTATTTTCATTTTCTGTTTTGTCACGGTGTGCCTTAATGAACAGGCTACAGCTCGTGTTGATTCTGGGGCGGGGTTACTTGTACTTGTAGAAGCCCTCTCCGGTCTTCTTGCCGAACTTGCCCTCGGCCACCAGCTTGTTCAGCATCTCACTGGGCTGCATCAGCGGGTTGCCAGGATCCTTCTCAACCCAGCCTGGAATCAAGTTATCAACACAAACGGTTCACTTTAACTAACTGCTTTTGCATTGGTTTCACACTACCCGCATCTACTTCATTTGATGTTTTTGTTTCTTCAAATATTTATCACCATTTTCAAAGACCACCGGCACCTCTCGTCCATCTCACCATTCTATAACCAAAACAGTGCTCTGCCCCTGTGCCATATGACATGCAGTTATTTTGATTGGGCCTGTTCCTAGCTGCTAATATAGTCTTTTTAACTGGTACTGAAATCACTCTGTACTCGGAACACACTTGTGAAGCAGCCCAACACTCACCGTCCATGATGAACTTAGCCGTGTCCAGTCCTACGTAGTCCAGCAGCTCAAAGGGCCCCATGGGATACCCAGCGCCCAGCTTCATGGCAATATCAATGTCCTCCTTTGACCCGTGGCCTGACGAGAAGAGCACACACACACACACACACACACACACACACACACACACACACTCAGCCATTGACTTTGAATGAAGGGTGACAACGGTTTCATATACAGACAACTATGTTTTGTTAACCATAGATGTTCATACATAACCGTTTGTCACATCCCTCTTGGCGCCGATGCAATTTTCATTCATATACAGGCAAACCATTTGGTGGTGTACCTCTCTCATGTAGCCTGATGGCTTCCATCATGTAGGGCACCAGCAGGCGGTTCACAATGAACCCAGGAGTGTCCTGGAGATGACCATAACATACTGACGTTAGTGAACCGTTTATAACGCATCTGAACGGCATATGATGAACATAATGTATGGTGTAATATGGTCACTGCATTATCTTTAAAGGTGTACAATACTAGCAAAATACTTTATTTTTGTTCAAATGTGCGAGGTACTTACTTTGCAGGACACTGGCGTCTTTCCCAGTGCTTTGCTGAAAGCGAGGAGGGAATCAAAGGTCTCCTGGCTTGTGGCTGATGTTCCAATCACCTGAAGAGGACACGTAAACTACTTAACATCTTTCAATTGAATCTAGTTGATAAGGAGAGCAAGCCCAGTGTCATTTTTTAAAAGCAACTTACGTACGTTTCTAATTTAAACATCGCCATCATGACATAAAAAATAAGTGCTTTGCGGGAGACTATATAGAGACTAATCATAGGGAGAGATGTCCTAAAATGTACACCATACTATTGATCCTTACCTCTACCAGCTTCATCATGGGGACGGGGTTGAAGAAGTGCAGCCCTCCAAATCTGTCCAGCCTGCTGGTGGAGCTGGCTATGTCGGTGATGGGCAGAGAGGATGTGTTGCTGGCGAAAATGGTGTGTCTTAAAATAGAGGAACCAAAAACATCAGGCAACAAGCAAACCCCCATGAGGTACATCCCAATTAGTAACATCAATTATGTGGGATACACAATGCCTTTCCTTTTGAAATATTTGATTTGAATTAGAATAGTTCTAAAATAGTCTATTTTAGGCACATTTCAAGGATACCGGCATAGCTTTATAGTAAGATTAGGAAAAAAGTTCAAATGCAGATAAAGAAATTTGGATATTTAGGCTACACATTCAAAACGGCAACAACAAAATGTTCTCTCATCAAACAGCACCTGCTCTGGCTTGATGTTCATCTCAACACTGATCATCGATAGCTAACTCCTATGGTTATTGACAAAGTCCCAGGCAGCGGAGACAGGACAGTGCTTATGTGGTTTAGATTCACACTCGCTTGGCGAGTAACCTTCAGACCAAAGACATGGGTTGGACCCACAAGCTAATGCCTAGGATTCAGCTCAGTGGGGTAAGACAGTCTTGTGGTGTGTAGGAGACACGGGTTCAAGCCCTAGCCGGTCATACTTACGCTGGTGCCACTTTGTCCAGAGCACCAAAGAGGCCCTGTTTGATCTTGAGGTTCTCCACGATGGCCTCCAGCACCAAGTCTGTACTCCCCACCACAGATGCTGCGTCTGTCGATATGGACACGTTGGCCATCACCTTGGCAATAAACTCTGCTCCTGCCTGCAACATACATGATGATGACTGTCAATGAAGTTCTGCCAACATTTCCTCATTGGAAACAGCAACATTAACATATTAGTGACCAACATCTGGCTTGTCAGCGAACTTCTTCTTGACCACCCTCTTCAGGCTGCCTTCTATTCCCTTGGCGGATTTCTTCAGGATTTCCTCATTTGTGTCAACTAGCACCACCGAATGGCCCGTTGTAGCAGCAACCTATTAGAAAGGGGGAACACAAGTGCGAGTTGTGAGTGGGTGGGACAGGTGTTCACCAGGTTTGACTGTCAAAACGTCACTTTGGTAATAGAACTCCTGAATTGAAGGACATTTCAGGTAGGTAACAAAAACCCTTCTATAACTAGCTAGGTAAAGTAGATAAGAGGTCAAAGGCTACCTCCTGCTGCTATCTTCACCATCTGTGTTGTGCACTGATCAACCTGAGACAGCTTGTGAGACATACTGTACTTCTTACCCAGACATGAACAACCGTTGCATATAATACAGAGTTGTGTTACTGATTAGCCTGCACAACTTATCCCCTGAATTGCCTTGGTTGGCTCCTCAAGTGGGTATCTAACAAGCTAGCTAATAGCAAGCTGGCGTTTAGCTAACCAACAGTAGTCGGTAAGTTCGTGCACTTCATTGCTATATTTAACTGGCTTGTTAGCTAGTCTTACAGCGTTAGCTACACAGCTGGTTAGCTTACAAGATAGCTAGTTAGCCTCTGTAGCAAGCTAATGTTAGCAAACAAACTTCTGTCATTAACAGTTAACGTTAACTACCTGTGCGATACCTGCACCCATCTGACCACCCCCGATGATCGTAACGTGTTTGATCGCTGCATTTCGGACTGCAGAAGAGGAGAGACCTCTGATGACTTGGTGAGTGAAGAAAGCCATGGTTTGCAAGGCGGAGAGGACCGCACCAGAATGAAGGAGCTGGCTGTGGCTGAACGTACAGGCAGACTGACACTCAGACACCATGGAAAGTAGGAAGGTCGTTGTGTGGCGGTGGTCACGTGACTATTTAGCCCGTTCCATGACCTTTCACACAGTTTTGATGTGGCGTGTTTTATTAGATTCCTACTATTGCTCTGATATATAAATTAGTCAATAATACCATTGTAGTTTGATAGGATGCAAGAGCACTTTCTATTGAAAGACAAGAATAGTGTGTGCAACAGATGCATTAAAGCACATCAAGATCATGATGCAATAGATATTCAAAATAATTTTATATAAACTTATTTCAGTCCAGTGAAATACAAATGACAAAATACTCAAGTCATTTAAATACATATTTCAAAAACATGTAACAGAATACTGGCCATCAGTGGATTAACGCACCAAAATACAAAGGGTATGAAAAATATAAGCTATGTCAAATATTTTATTACATAACAGAAGGTTTTTGTCTTTAATATTTACTGTTGCCTTGTTTAGAAGATAGAGCTGAAGGGAAAAAAATGTTGAGGGAACATTAGGCCCTGGGAACATAGGGCCCTGGGAACATTAGGCCCTGGGAACATAGGGCACTGGGAACATTAGGCCCTGGGAACATGGTCCCCCTGCATTGCACCCATTTAGTTTAGAATGAACTCCCAATACCTTTGCATAGCAACTATGCAAAAAAACATTTAAGACTGGGTGGCATCGGTAGCAACATGACAAAAATAACTAAACCTGATTTTTGTCTGGACTATATCTTCTGGTGGAAGAATGAAATAGTATGAATTGACTTATCAAAATAATGTTTTAATTAAAATATGTTATTCATTGTTATTTTAGTAACAGTTTTATAAAAGCAATAAGGCACGAGGCAGTATCATGAATACAGTTACAGACAAATGGGTTGACTGGCTGATGCTGTCGCATCGGGCCAACTGACGCTGTTTACCTGTGACTGTATTCATGATACACCACTTCCTCTTGTGCCTTATGGCTTAATTACAGTGTCAGTGGTTGTTGTTCGTCTGGTGGCCTCACCGCCGGGGCCTCACAGTCACAGTGTATGAGCAGGGGGCCAGGGTGAGGCCAAAGCGCCCGTGCATGGGAGGAGGGGCCAGCCCCTCGGGCAGTCTGAAACTGAAGGCCTGTAGTAGGCTGGTGAACATCAGAAACAGCTCCATCTTAGCCAGCTGCTCGCCCATACACACCCTGCGTCCTGGGAAAGAGAGAGAGAGAACACTGTAAAGATGCACATTAAGTCATGGTCATACTAAGTGCATTCCAATAATCAAGTAAGACTGTGAAATAAAATTATTGAAATGTTCAGTCGTGGCCTAACTGCTTCATACTCATGTAGTGGTAGTATGGGACTTCAACAATCCAGTGAGATTGTAAACTAACCTTTTGAACCTTGTTTCAGTGGATTTTACAGGAGCCTAACTGTAAATGTCCACAGTAGAAAGGCTTCATACTCAGTGTATACCGTGTAACTACACTCCTGTTGGCCAATCGTAGAGCAAGTCGCTAATGGGACACCCCACATACGTCTGTCGAGAGAGACTGCCGAACAACCTACCTATTCCGAACGGTATGAAGCACTCTTTCCTCAGGAGATTCCCCTGGTCGTCTAGGAAACGAGAGGGGTTGAAGTCGTCTGGCTCCTCCCACACAGTGGGATCCCTATGGACAGACCACAGGTTGGGGATGATCACTGTGCCCTTAGGGATCGTATAGCCACGGAACTCTGCAAGACAACAACAGACGAACCATAGCGAAAGGGTTGTACTCTCCTGTTTCTGCTGCAGCAGCCTAGTCTCTGTTGTAGTGTTGGTCTGGTGGAACTGACTGACCAAGTTGTTGAGAAAGCAATTCAAATCAACTTTATTGATCTGACTGTGCATAACGGAAGAGTCAGGTTCTACCATAGAATTAGAATGACTAGTATGGGTTTCTCTCTCCTCACCTGTGGTCTCTGAGGCCATGTGAGGGATGGCCAGGGGGACCACCACAGTCAACCTCTGCACCTCCATGATGGTGGCCTCCGTGAACGGCAGGCTGCCTTTATCAGTGAGAGACGGGACCCTGTCTGGGCCCACCACTGCATCGATCTCCGCCTGCACCCTCTCTGTGGTGTGAACGGGTACAAATGACATGGAAAACATTATTACAAACTAACGAGCGTTGGGAAACAGGACACTGGATATGTTACACATAGCATTATGATTGGGCACTGTACTACATCATGCTTCAACAAGGAGTTCTCTTTAGGTTCCATTGAACTGGTCCTCCACACCCCTCTTTCTGATGTAGTACCTTGGATATCTGGATACACGACCATGTAGAGCATCATCCACAGCACTGTGTTGGTGGTGGTATCAGTACCAGCGATGAAGAGGTCTCCTATGATGTAGAATAGATAGTCCTCTGAGAAGCTACTGTCCGTCTCCCCAGCGGCCTCCTGGGCCAGCATCTCTACCAGGTACATGTCTATGAGATCTCTGGGGTTGGCTGGGTCTAACGTCTCTCTGTGTCTGGTGATGATCTGCTTCAGGAAGGCAGTGATGTCCCTTTCCACTTGCCGTACCTCTCTGAAGACACCGAAGGGCAGGTAGTAGAGCAGGGGGAAGACATTGATGAGGACCGCCGCGCTGTTAGAATAGAATAGAGTAGAATAGATACGTTACTGCCTGTTTTCTGGGAGGAACAGAAATGTGTTAAGCGCTTAAGGGCACACAGCAGGAACTTCTACTTGAGATCAGAGGACCAGCAGCTCTCCAGTTGTCAGTTCAGTTCTCACGTCTTTGAACCAGTTAACCTTCCGGCTACTGATCCACATCTCTAACCTCTAGGCTACCTGTTGGCGATGATCTCTAGGCCGCGGGCCATCAGGTCCAGCAGGGCGCCAAACTCCCGGTCAGTGTGGTGGAAGCGCTGGCCCAGGGCGATGTAGGAGATTACGTTGGACACAGAGTTAGTTATCAGAGGGGTCAGGTCCACTCCTGAACCCTCAGTATCTTCCTCGCTGAGACGCAGCAGCTCAGATTTGACCACAGCCAGCCCCTCAAGGATACAGGGCTCCAGGCTCAACTTGCCCAGGCCAAAGTTCCGCAGCGTGGTGTGGCAGAACTTGCGCTGCCTTCTCCATACTGGTCCATAAGGTGCAAAAACTATGCCTAAGGTTCAGAGAAATGATAAGAGGCGAGGACGGTTAATAGTGCTGTCACTATGCACTAGTACACATATAATTATTTACAGAGCAAAATTACATTTCTCTTTCCTTTTCTGCTTGGAAGACTTTTGATGAGAATAATAGAATATAACAATATAACAGACCATTATAATATCACAATATAATAGAACAATATAATATAATAGAACAATATAATTTAACAGACCAATAGAATATAACACTAGAATATAACAATATAATATAATAGAACAATAGAATATAACAGAACAATATAATAGAACAATAGAATATAATATAGCAATAGAATATAATATAATATAATATAACAGACCAATAGAATAGAACACTAGAATAGAACAATACAAGAGAACAATAGAAGATAACAATAGAAGAGAACAGACCAATATATTATAACAATATAATAGAACAATAGAATGGAACAGAACAATAGAATAACATAACAATCTAATAGAACATACCAATCAAATAGAACAATTGAATAGAACAATTGAATAGAATAATAGAACAATTGAATAGAATAATAGAATAATAGAATAGAGACAAAGGAGGGCTTCTTTTGTTTATAGTTAATCCATGAGGTGCTCTTTGATCATGGGATGAAATACTATAAAACAAAAAGAAGTTGATGCTGGATAGTAAACAATGCCAGAACAGCCTTTGTTCAAACAAACTTCCAATCAAGGCCCTCTCATGTAGTGGAATCTTTTTTAAAGCATTTATGTTTTACGGCTTATGCGTGGCAAGAATAAATAAAAAAAACAGACGTCTTGTGGCTACAGCCTTCATCAAGGTGACAAAGAATAGTGGTGAACAAACAGGTGTATATCCTAACTCTCACAGGAAGTGATTCAATTCATTACCATACTGTATGTAATTGATGAAGTAAAGAAACTTGGAGAAAGACAACACATTCAAGATATGAAGATTAACAAAATGAACATGGAATAACAAGAATGCAACACCACAAAATAAATGCAATATCATAAAAGGAAAAAAGTAACTGTGTACACGTGACCTCATGTTACCAAACTTAAGAATGGAGAATCAAAAAATAAACCCCATCTTTTACAGGAAAGGAGAATAATCCATTTCCTCATTTCGACCTGGCAATATAGTGGCCTTTAGTTTAAAGATCCAGAATGTTTTGCGTTGTGGGAGGTGTTTGAGATCCCTGCGAGTACTGGGGACCACTTCAATGGCCATGGCTTTCAGAGAGTTTGGGCTGTCTATGTGGTGTACAGGCTGCCCAGGTGGGTGCTTTTACATAGGATGTACTTAGAGAAGGCTCTAGGACAGGGTGTCTGAACATGCCTATGCTATAAGGACTGCTAACGACATATATCCTTTGGCTAAACATTACAGACAGATTGGCCATGCCAGCCCAAACCCTCTTAAAGCCATGGCCATTGAAGTGGTTCCCATTTCTCGCAGGTGGGGGGTGATAGTCTCAAACGCCTCCTAAAATGCGAAACGCTCTGGATCTTTAAACTAATGGACACTCTATTGCCAGGTCTAAATGAGGAAATGGATTATTCTCATTTCCTGTAAAAGATGGGGTTTATATTTTGGTTCTCCATTCTTAAGTTTGGTAACGAGCTCACCTGTACACAGTTCGTTTCTTCCTTTTATGATGTTGCATTTCTTTCTCTTGTTATGCCATGTTTATTTTGTTCATCTTTGTATCTTGAATGTGTTTTTCCCCCCATTTTTTTTTACTTGCTCAATTACATATGGTAATAAAGTGAGTCACTTCCTGTGAGAGTTGGGATATACACCTGTTCATACACCACTATTCTTTGTCACCCTGATGAAAGCTGATATAGCCGCAACACGTCGGTGTAAGCCACAACGAAGGCGTTTACATTTTTCTGTTACATGAGAGTGCCTTGATTACTTCTGGAAGTTCGTTTGCACAAAGGCTTTTCCGGCATTGTTTATTATCCAGCATCAACTTATTTTTGTTTTATAGAACAATAGAATATTCACCGGGCAAAACGCTCATCCAAGACCGCTCATACGATGAGTAAAATCGACTCAGCAAAATCTATGGACTATTGTGCTTTCATGCGTTATTACGCACAGGTTGAGTCTAGAAGCAGCACTTACCTTTCCGCTTTGTCATGATGGTAACGGTGGGAATCTCTGGTCTGTCGGAGAACACATCTGCCCGGTTTGAGAGGGCATCCCTGACCACTTCATATCCGTTCAGTACTACTACCAGCTGACTCCCTACCCACATACTATAGATGTTACCGTAAACCTTAGCTTGTTCCGTGATAATAACTTGAGGCGAAATTAGAGCTCGTGTCTTGGACTTTGGGACGTCCTTCTCTCCCCAGCCTCCAAACCTCCTCCAGATGAAACTGGGAACCAGAAACCCGCCGAAATTTCCAACTATTGGCCATGGTTTAGGACCAGGAGGAATATTGGAGAAATCCTGGTGTTTGCGAAATGTGTGCATTAGATAATAGACGGCCACGAATACTGTCAAGGCCAGAATGCAGACATGGGACGGTGCAGAAGTGCCCAGGAGCTCGTGCCATAATTCCATAACCATGGGGTTTATATCGGCTGCAAAGCACAAAAAAATACCTCGTAATCCTTGGAAACGAGTTGAATATTTAGACTATTCGAAGTATAAGTTTAAATATGCTTTTCAGAAGAGTCTGCCATGTTATTTGTCTGTGTACGCAAACGACGCATGGGGATTCCTAGCTTCCTATTGGTGGGTGAGAGAACGGGTGGTGTGATTGGTGCGTTGATAGATGACGAAGGCAAAGGGGTTGAAGTAGTATCTGCACTTTGATTGGACAAAACTGAAGTCAACGTGTTCTTTTTTTATTATGAAGGTATAAATTATGGTACATTAGGACACACATTCATATGAGACTAAAAACTAAATGCACATTGAATGCAAATTAAATGAATACACAATATAAAACATTGAAAACAAACATCTTAAAGTTTGCAATTTAAAATTGCATGCATTTCTATTTAAAGGCACATTTTGGAAATTATATATTTTTAAAGTACTTAATATTCATTAAATCTAATTGATGTAAACGTAATAATGTATAGCTCTATAAAATTCTATTTTTATGTTGGAGTTTTGAGTAAAGCTGCAAGCCAGTGGCAAAGCGCTGCATGACATCGCAACATGTTGACTTCAGTTGAGTTTGTTACAGTAACATTCACAAGAATAAAGAACATTTTCAAATAAACGGACCTCATAAATAACATACATTGTAGTGGTGAAGTACACAAGGACCCAATGTGGACTATGTTATTCTTCTCACATACTTTCCCTATATGACCATTTCCTCACAAACTTCAACTATCCTTCACATAATACTTTAAATCACATAATAGAGCATAAATACTGCATGAATACAAAATAGGTTGGGGTGTTCAAAGCAACACTGGCGGTGAAAGCCTGGTGAACACGACCCTGAACTGGAGTCCCTACTCCTCCCGCAGGCTCTGCACTGCACTGTACTTCTTACAGGAGTTCTTAAGGCAGGCAGGGGGCCAGGTGATTGGCCAGCAGAAGGAGCAGGGCACCTGGGTCTGCACGTTCCTCTCAAAGAAGTTGAACACGGGGTTCCACCAGGTGTTGGTGAGGTAGTTGTTGGGCGAGCACCGCAGGGCCTGTCAACAAAAACAAAAGACAACTTAAACGTGAGCATTACATCATAGGAGACTTCAAATCGCTGGTACTGATACCACCACCAACACAGTGCTGTGGATGATGCTCTACATGGTCGTGTATCCAGATATCTAAGGTACTACATCAGAAAGAGGGGTGTGGAGGACCAGTTCAATGGAACCTTAAGAGAACTCCTTGTTGAAGCATGATGTAGTACAGTGCCCAATCATAATGCTATGTGTAACATATCCAGTGTCCTGTTTCCCAACGCTCGTTGCTTTGTAATAAGGTTTTCCATGTAATTTGTACCCGTTCACACCACAGAGAGGGTGCAGGCGGAGATCGATGCAGTGGTGGGCCCAGACAGGGTCCCGTCTCTCACTGATAAAGGCAGCCTGCCGTTCACGGAGGCCACCATCATGGAGGTGCAGAGGATGACTGGTGGTCAGTTAAGAACAAATTCTTATTTACAATGACAGCCTACCCCGGCCAACGTTGGGCCAATTGGGCGCCGTCCTATGGGACTCCAAATCACGGCCGGATGTGATACAGCCTGGAATCGAACCAGGGACTGTAGTGACACCTCTTGCACTGAGATAGAGTGCCTTAGACCGCTGCACCACTCGGGAGCATTAGCACAACAAACAAAGACAAGAGCCTTACTGAAGAATAAATAGTCCTCTTTTTATTTGTTTTTGTCTTTTAGCAGATGCTCTTATTAAGAGTAACTTACAGGAGCAATTAGGGTTAAGTGCCGTGCACAAAGGGCACATCTACAGATTTCACCTAGTCAGCTAGGGGAATGGAACCAGCAACACCTTTCAGTTACTGGTCTAACCTATTAACCGCTAGGCTACTACCCAGTGTGGCAAAAGGCAAAAAAGATCAGACCCCTCCCTCAATGACCGGTCCAGATCCAGAGCCACATTTATGGGCTCTAAGACCAACTATTGACTGGGAAATAAAATAAGAAACTGCCACAACAGCATGCAACCAGCAGAGGGTGCCAAATGCACGGGAACTACAAGTACTGAGCATTAAACAAGAACCAACCTACAGGAAGACTGAGGAGGAGTGGTATGAACAGACCTACCAAACCAACGCCCCAACGGAAGAATACTTATGGGCATCAGTGCTGAAGGAACTAACATTGGACTAAGTGCTACATAATCTTGAGCACGCGGCAAAGAAAAGTGGCAAGGACATAATGTAATGACACACTGTGCTAAGATAGGGGGAAGATGTTCGGGAGTGTAATCTAACTGAGTGTCTAAAAGAGGTATAAAATGAGGAGAGATCAGTGCCTAGGCATGATCCTCAACCCATATGATTTGGACATCATAGAGAATCATCAGACCAGGTAAAATTACCTTTACTATACTCTGTTTGTATTGACTACTTTGACATCAAGGCACGAGCAAACTATTGACTGGTATATCTTAAGAATTGTGTTGTACACTGGAAGCTCACACCACATAAAAAGAATAAGAGAACAAGGTTGTGAAAGAGAGAACTTCACCCCTCAACAGCGCGAGGCGTAGAGAACTCTTGGGAGCAACAAGTTCCATCTTTAGTGTGTCAGTGACAATTGCAGTTTGGCAAGATTGAAAAAGCCCAGAAATAAGTAAAGCCTCGTAGTAGCCAAGAGTCGATAAAAGGGAATCAATATCTAAACAGTAGGCAGTAAAAAGTGGAACCATAGGAAATTCGGACTAAATAAGAAAATTATAGTATTATAAACAGCGGAGGCCAAAATATTACTACTCTTATAAAGAGCAGTTTGGGGAAGGACCAAGGGAATAGAGCTTCAAGGTAAATATATGGGTGTTTGCTTTGTTTAAGAGTTATAAGAAGTGTGTTAAGCGATTTACATTTGCAATATTATCTGGCATAGTATAGCGCATTAAGGATTGATTGAGCATTATTGATGTATTAGGACTGTAGAACCATTGAATTGTAATAACGTGTATAAGACAAAAAACAGAGTGACTTAATAAAAGCTTGAAACTTTGACAACTAGGCCAGATTAACGATCTGGAGAGCAAACACCTTTGACACTCTCACTGAACAGAAAGTGACCCTGGTTATAGGTTAAATTGCACTAAAGAATATTTCATTGTGTAGACAATAATATATCGTTGGAAAAGTCAATACATATAACAATACTAGTTTCCCAGTGACTACTAGCTGACCAGCATAATAACTAACAGAAAACAAGTTATTAGGTATTGATATATAAAAGAGGAAGACACAAGGTAAGGGAGTATAGGAAGAATCTATAAACATAAAGTAATAAAGAACTCATCTATCCAAGGCCCCATACTAGACCGGGAAATAAGGGAGTGACAACGTGAACAAAGGAACAAACCCAACTCACGCGAAGGGCCATTACGAATACATAGAAGGGTCTAACCAGAGGACGGGGTAGAGGCTTTTGCTGCAGACGACGGGCAAAAGTCAGCACCGTGACACCAGCCAAAAACAATTGTAGACTTTGGCATAAACATTTATCAATAGTAGTAATATGGATATGTAGAACATCTCATTTTGTGCAATTCAATAATCAATGAAATTGTTAACAGTCAGGCAATTGACACAACTACAAGGGAAGGAGCTGTAATAGCCTAGTGGCGGCAGAGTAGCCTAGTGGTTAGAGCGTTGGACTAGTAACCGGGAAGGTTGCAAGTTCAAATCCCCGAGCTGACAAGGTACAAATCTGTCATTCTGCCCCTGAACAGGCAGTTAACCCACTGTTCCTAGGCTGTCATTGAAAATAAGAATTTGTTCTTAACTGACTTGCCTACTTAAATAAAGGTTAAAAAAATAAAAAATAAAACAAGTAAATGTCAGGCCCATTTATGATGTCAGTCTTAGTTTTGACCAGCAGGGGGAGTAACACCATGTCAACACATTATAGCACTTCTATAACCTACACCTTGTGATGACACTGCTATCAAACAAACGTTCACACTTGTAATTCACAGAACTATGGGAGGTTTACACAACATTTCCCTGAAACATGAAGGTCATTACGTTAACATTACGTTAACATTAGGTTAATCATTATGTAAACATGCAGAAAGCGGTCGTCTTTTGAGGTAAATCTCACAGGGTGGGTAGAGCCATCTATCATGAACCTAGCCAGGCCTAATGGATGAGGATGAGGGTGTACTCAGTCGTGTAAACACTGTGGTAGGTGGTTCAGAAGTGTGTGTGAGTGCTTCTGGCATTGCACGTGCACACACGTACAGCTAACCTTGTGGGACACACAATTCAGTCCCATTAAAAATCCTATTTTCCCTAACCCGTACTCTTACCCAAACCCTTAACGTAATTCTAACCCTAACACTAATTCCAACCTTAACCCTAAACCCCCCTAGAAATAGCATTTGACCTCGTGGGGACTAACATCATGTCCCCAGTTGGTCAAATGATTGTTTGTTTACTATTATTGTGGGGACTTTTGGTTTGGAACCATTTCTTATTGGTCTATTAACTTATCACCTGGTGATTTCACCAGGCAGGCAAAAACTACATCCCACTAAAATTGCCTGAAATTTCAGCCTGCCTTTTCAAACAGCTCTTACATTACAATGGCATTATCATAATTTCACATATTATGCCAACCTCGGTGTCACAATATACATAAAACACAGGTAAATCAAGTTTTTGACAGCACTGGGCCTTTTAAACTGCTGTGTTGTCAGTGTTTTCTTGCTCATCCACCAAGAGGTCTACAGAGAAAGCAGTAGAGACTGAACAAGCTGCTTGTCAAAAAGGGACACTTTTTCTACTTTGTCTCATTCTCACTGGTGGGTGTAATTCAATTCATCTTGTAAAGAAGATTCTAAAGCAGCAGTATTCAACTCTGACCCGAGGAGATCCAGAGCCTGCAGGATTTCTGTTCCACCTGATAATGAATTGCACACACCCGGTGTCCCAGGTCTAAATCAGTCCCTGATTTTTGGGGAACAATGAAAAAATTGCAGTGGAGCTGGTTTCAAGGTCCAGAGTTGAGTTTGAAGGTTCTGAAGCCTGGTAAGCCGTTTCTGCTGGATAGTATCAGTCCATCTGCAGTATCATCAAGAATCTACTTGATCATCTGCTGTATTATCTATCTGCTTCTACTACATGACAGTATCATGTCACCTGGACGTTGGCCATGGTGTGGTACCACCAGAAGAGAAACGATGACTCTATCTACATCACAGGAGGTTGGTGGCACCTTAATTGGGGAGGACAGGCTCGTGGTAATGGCTGGAGTGGAATAGGTGGATAGGTGATCTAGAATAGGGGATTCCATTTGTTCTGTTCCAGCCATTATTATGAGCCGTCCTCCCCTCAGCAGCCTCCACTGGGGGGGGGGGGGGGGGCTCGTGGTAATGGCTGGAGTGGAATAGGTGGATAGGTGATCTAGAATAGGGGATTCCATTTGTTCCGTTCCAGCCATTATTATGAGCCGTCCTCCCCTCAGCAGCCGACTGATCAATATCTCACCTGGATGACCAGAAGAGAATGTGTCATTTATTTTTAAGATGTTTCATTGTGACATACACCAGATAGGTGCAGTGAAATGTGTTGTTTTGCAGGTCAGCCATAGTAGTACGGAGCCACTGGAGCAAATTAGGGTTAAATGACTTGTTTAAGGACACAGACAGGTTTTCACGTTGGGTATTCCAACCAGCAAACTTTCAGTTACTGGCCTACCCCTCTTAACACCTAGGCTACCTGCCACCCCATTACTATATCTAGTATCAGCATCATTCTAGATTCTACAGTGTCAGCATGTCACCTGGACGTTGGCCATGGTGTGGTACCACCAGAAGAGGCGTGAGGTGATGAAGTAGGCCACCACCACATCCACACTGTAGTGTTCGTGGGCCACCAGAATACACACCACTCCCACAGCAGCCAGCAGCCAGCACATCAGGTGGTACCACCAGAACGTCCGCGGGGAGTCTGGACGAGACAAAAACACACACAGGAGGTTCTTTCATTTCATTAACCTGGTCAATGTTAAGTGGATGGCCATATACACATATGAGTCTGGAGGAGAGGGGGGGGGAGGGGGACAGACAGACACACACGGGGTTGTGTAATGGTGGAACAAACTCCCTCACGACGCCAGGACAGCGGAGTCAATCACCACCTTCCGGAGACACCTGAAACCCCACCTCTTTCAGGAATACCTAGGATAGGATAAAGTAATCCTTCTCACCCCCCCCCCCCTTAAAAGATTTAGATGCACTATTGTAAAGTGGCTGTTCCACTGGATGTCTTAAGGTGAACGCACCAATTTGTAAGTCGCTCTGGATAAGAGCGTCTGCTAAATGACTTAAATGTAAATGTAAATGTGTATGGGGTCAGTAAGGTCAGACGTTGCATCCTCTTGAACAAGTCCCACACAGGAGGGAAGATAATAGATCAGGGCTGTCAAACTCATTCCATGGAGGTCCTTCTTCCAATTAAGACCCAGACAACCAGGTGAGGGGGGAGTTCCTTACTAATTAGTGACAAGAGAGAAGTGAAAACCCACAGACAGCCCCTTAGAATTAGTTTGACACGTGTAATAGTGCAGGGTTTCCCAAACTCAGTCCTGGGCCCTGCTTGGGGGACCGTTTAGTTTTTTGCCCTAGCACTACACAGCTGGTTCAAATGATCTAAGCTTGATGATGAGTTGGTTATTGAAGAGGGGGAGAGGGGGCAGGGTTTGGGAAACACTGTAATAGAGGATCAGGCCACACCTGGAAAATGTCCCTCCATCAATCAAATGTATATCTGCCTGGTAACATTACTACATAATCCAGGATGCCGTAGCTATGGGACCTTGTTTGACCTAACAGATAATCTAACCTAGATGAGAATATGATATACTTGTTAGTTATTAATAATGAACAGTATTTAGATGTGTGTGTGTGTGTGATATTTTATCCAGCACTCACACTCTTTAATAAACAGGTAGGTGAGGGTAAGCATGACGGTGTGTCCGCTGTAGAGGAAGTCACCACACATGAGGTGGGAGCCGGTGATGGACAGACCGCCGCCGGAGATCAACGTCAGCACACGCTGCATCTTAGCGTGAGAGTCTCCATACAGCTGAGAGAGAGATAGGAGGGAGAGAGAGAGAAGGGGGGTGAGAGAGAAAGAGATAGGAGAGAGAAAGAGAGGGGGGGGGGCGGTTGAGAGAGAAAGAGGTAGGAGAGAGAGAGGGAAAGGGGGGTTGAGAGAGAAAGAGATAGGAGAGAGAGGGAAAGAGGGGGGTTGAGAGAGAAAGAGGTAGGAGAGAGAGATTAGCTTGACAGACAATACAAGCAGCTTCAGTTAGAGGAATAAAGAACATTATACAAAACGTCATTGTAACATCACTGCAACACAAACGATGTTCCCGTGTGGCTCAGTTGGTAGAGCATGGCACTTGCAATGCCAGGGTTATGGGGGACCAGTACAAACAAAATATTAAAAGTATGGACTCGCTACCGTAAATCGCTCTGGACAAGTCCATCTGCTAAATTACGTACAGTTGAAGTCGGAAGATTACATACACTTAGGTTTGTTATTAAAACAATTAGGACATCTACCTTTAAATAGCTTGGGAAATTCCAGAAAACTATGTCATGGCTTTAGAAGCTTCTGATCATTTGAGTCAATTGGAGGTGTACCTGTGGATGTATTTCAAGGCCTACCTTCAAACTCAGTGCCTCTTTGCTTGACATCATGGGAAAGTCAAAAGAAATTAGCCAAGACCTCAGAAAAATAATTGTAGACCACAAGTCTGGTTCATCCTTGGGAGAAATTTCCAAACGCCTGAAGGTACCATGTCCATCTGTACAAATAGTACGGACGTTTAAACACCATGGGACCAAGCAGCCGTCATACCGCTCAGGAAGGAGACACGTTCTGTCTCCTAAAGATGAACATACTTGTGCGAAAAGTGCAAATCAATCCCAGAACAACAGCAAAGGACCTTGTGAAGATGCTGGAGGAAACCAGTACAAAAGTATCTATATCCACAGTAAAACGAGTTCTATATTGACATAACCTGAAAGGCCGCTCAGCAAGGAAGAAGCCACTGCTCCAAACCGCCATAAAAAGCCAGACTACAGTTTGCAACTGCACATGGGGACGAAGATCGTACTTTATGGAGAAATGTCCTCTGGTCTGATGAAACAAAAATAGAACTGTTTGGCCATATTGACCATCGTTATGTTTGGAGGTAAAAGGGGAGACTTGCAAGTTGAAGAACACCAACCCAATGTGAAGCATGGGGGTGGCAGCATCATGTTGTGGGGGTGCTTTGCTGCAGGAGGGACTGGTGCACTTCAAAGAATAGATTGTATCATGAGGGAGGAAGATTATGTGGATATATTGAAGCAACATCTCAAGACATCAGTCAGGATGTTAAAGCTTGGTTGCAAATGGGTCTTCCAAATGGACAATGACCCCGAGCATACTCCCTAAGTTGTGGCAAAATGGCTTAAGGACAACAAAGTCAAGGTATTGGAGTGCCCATCACAAATCCCTGACCTCAATCCTATAGAAAATGTGTGGGCAGAACTGAAAAAGCATGTGCGAGCAAGGAGGCTGACAAACCT
Source organism: Oncorhynchus nerka (assembly GCF_034236695.1). Lineage (NCBI taxonomy): Eukaryota > Metazoa > Chordata > Actinopteri > Salmoniformes > Salmonidae > Oncorhynchus > Oncorhynchus nerka. Next base: position 23,589,907 of record NC_088413.1, on the reverse strand, counting down.
GACTCAGTTACACCAGCTCTGTCAGGAGGAATGGGTCAAAATTCACCCAACTTATTGTAGGAAGCTTGTGGAAGGCTACCCGAAATGTTTTACCCAAGTTAAACAATTAAACAAAGGCAATGCTATCAAATACTAATTGAGTGTATGTAAACTTCTGACCCACTGGGAATGTGATGAAAGAAATAAAAGCTGAATGAAATAATTCTCTCTACTATTATTCTGACATTTCACATTCCCAGTGGGTGGTGGTGATCCTAACTGACCTAAAATAGGGAATTCTTACCAGGATTAAATGTTAGGAATTGTGAAAAACTGAGTTTAAATGTATTTGGCTAAGGTGTATGTAAACTTCCGACTTCACTTGTAAATGTTTGGAAGTGTTAATATGAGCCTGTGTTAATGGATAGAATTGTACCTATCCAATGAAATTGCATTTAAACTCGCCAGTGTCGTCATCTTTCTCCCATCAGATCAGTGTACCACAATACCCAGAAAACCTTGATTCCCTGGGGCATATATTTCCAATCGAACTCAAGACCGGATGCGATAATGTTTGTGTTCGAATCCAAAATGGCTTTTTTATGAGCAGCTATTGAGCATGGCAGGCAGATCAATATGAGTTCTGGAGGGAGCCAGGATGAGATCACGGCAGGACGTGGTTCACATGCCACAGCTGACACACACACACACACACACACACACACCTTGGGGGCACAGGTGAAGTGATTGCCGGGTACAGGAAGGGTTGTGATGTACATGGTGACGCAGCGGTACAGGTAGAGGGTGCCAATCAGGAAGAAGAACCTCCGACCTGCAATCGACCTGGAAACAAACACACAAAGGGAAAATAAATGATGTCATCAAACAGGCCACTGTTAAAAGGGCTGTGGAACATTTCTCTTGGACATAGAACATTGGAGGCTGCTGAGGGGAGGACGGCTCATAATAATGGCTGGAACGGAGCCAATGGAATGGCATCCAACCATGTGTTCGATGTATTTGATACCATTCTACCTCCCCAATTAATTCCTCCCCAATTAACGTGCCACTAACCTCCTGTGACATAATAATAATGAAAATGTCATGTTCAGCATATCGTAGCACTTCATATAGCCTACAATCACTGTCTTATACTGTTAAACCTGAATGTTGTATAGTCTGGTTAGAATTTCACATACATGGGGATAGCCTGTGACACAGATATCCCAAGATAACCGTTCTCTTACTTGTATCTGAGGAAAAGCCACTGTATAATCCAGATTCCCACCAGGAGCATGCCGTTGATCTCGGTGACTGTGAACGCCCACTTCACCCGGTCGATGTAGTCAAAGAACTTATCGGGCAGTGGCGGGCTGTTCTCCTTCTCCGGGACCCTCTCGTGGACGACCGTGATGACCACGGTGGTCAGGACCAGGTTGAAGATGGCGTAGAAGAACGCGATGGCCGTCTTCCACCACTCCGTGGGCAGCCGGTTGCCCTTGGCGTCGGGCAGCGAGATCTTGACGTAGTCCCTGTGGTGCCCGATGACCTTGCGTAGGCATCGTTTCGTGTCCTCCGGAGTGTTTTGCCCGTGTTTGGGGCAGTTGGCGTTAGGGAGGACCCCAAAGACACTGGCGAGGACCCCGCTCTCACCATCCATGCCCGGGTCCAGATGGGATGCAGTCGGGTCCACGAGCGCCATGGTCCAACACTGTCTACTGTCCACACACCAATGAAGAGCTCTCTGGTTCACCCAAAGTCAGCTAGTGCCTCTGAGGGGCCTGGATAAATAGGAATTAGTCCTTGTTGTTGGGCCTACTGTATTTGGTTTGACTGAGGCAAAGATGTCTTCCCCCTGAAGAAGAACAAGAGGTTAGGATTTCAGTTTCATTTTGGTTCAAAAGGTGTTTACTGTGTGCTTGTTTCCTGCAGGAGAAAGAAGACTCTGGAGAGACTTGAGCCGTAATGGAAGGATGGAATGCCTATCTGTGGGTAATTATTGGCTAATGTTCCCTCATTGTCTTCAATTTGGCTGGAGACAGACATGTCTGTTGGAAACTCATGACAACCTCTTCTCATTCTTCAGTTAACAACAAGTACAGTACACTAATATCCACCACCATTCCATTAGCAAAAGGACAGTTGTAAACTGAGATACTAATTAATAATACCAGATGTCAAGGAAGTCATCATTACGAAATGCTAGTAGGCTACATATGTAGGATCTTAATCTGATCTGTTGCAGGAGGACATTTCAAATGTGCAGTATATTTGAGGTTTAAAATGGCTTCTGAAATTTGTAATTTCCAATTTGAAGTTTGACTTGATTCTGCCCATCAATTTTTTTATCAAAACCTACAAACATTTCCATTAAATATAATCCACATAATAATTCAAATTTCCTGTTGCTGCAGGATTATCTTCCTGCTATATCCTGCTATATATTAAAAGTAATTTCCTCACCATCTTAAATAAGCATGCCCCTTTCAAAAAATGTAGAACTAAGAACAGATATAGCCCTTGGTTCACTCCAGACCTGCCTGCCCTTGACCAGCACAAAAACATCCTGTGTCGGACTGCCACAGCATCGAATAGTCCCCACGATATGCAACTGTTCAGGGAAGTCAGGAACCAATACACGCAGTCAGTCAGGAAAGCTAAGGCCAGCTTCTTCAAACAGAAATGTGCATCCTGTAGCTCTAACTCCAGTTTTGGGACACTATAAAGTCCATGGAGAATAAGAGCACCTCCTCCCAGCTGCCCACTGCACTGAGGCTAGGTGACACGGTCACCACCGATAAATCCATGATAATCGAAAGTTTCAATAAGCATATCTCTACGGCTGGCCATGCTTTCCTCCTGGCTACTCCAACCCCGGCCAACAACAGTCTGGACCCTCTCTTTCTAAAATTATCCACCGCCATTGTTGCAACCCCTATTACCAGTCTGTTCAACCTCTCATTTCTTCCGAGATCCCTAAAGATTGGAAAGCTGCTGCGGTCATCCCCCTCTTCAAAGGGGGTGACACTCTAGACCCAAACTGTTACAGACTTATATCCATCCTGCCCTGCCCTTTAAAGTCTTTGAAAGCCAAGTTAATAAACAGATCACTGACCATTTCGAATCCCACCGTACCTTCTCCGCTGTGCAATCCGGTTTCCGAGCCGGTCACGGGTGCACCTCAGCCACGCTCAAGGTACTAAACGATATCATAACCGCCATCGATAAAAGACAGTACTGTGCAGCTGTCTTCATCGACCTGGCCAAGGCTTTTAACTTTGTCAATCACCGTATTCGTATTGGCAGACTCAATAGCCTTGGTTTCTCAAATGACTACCTCGCCTGGTTCACCAACTACTTTGCAGTTAGAGTTACGTGTGTAAAATCGGAGGGCCTGTTGTCCGAACCTCTGGCAGTCTCTATAGGGGTACCACAGGGTTCAATTCTCGGGCCGACTCTTTTCTCTGTATATATCAACGACCTCGTTCTTGCTGCTGGTGATTCCCTGATCCACCTCTTACGCAGACAACACCATTCTGTATACATCTGGCCCTTCTTTGGACACTGTGTTAACCAACCTCCAAACGAGCTTCAATGCCATACAACACTCCTTCCGTGGCCTCCAACTGCTCTTAAACTCTGGCAAAACCAAATACATGCTTTCAACCGTTCGCTGCCCGCATCCACCCGCCTGACTAGCATCTCTACTCTGGACGGTTCTGACCTAGAACACGTGGACAACTACAAATACCTAGGTAGACTGTAAACTCTCCTTCCAGACTCATATCAAACATCTCCAATCCAAAATCTTTCAAATTCGCAACAAAGCCTTCATTCACTCTGCGAAACTTACACTAATAGAACTGACTATCCTACCAATCCTCGACTTTGGCGATGTCATCTACAAAATAGCTTCCAATACTCTACTCTGGATGCAGTCTATCACAGTGCCATCCGTTTTGTTACCAAAGCGCCTTATACCACCCACCACTGCGACCTGTATGCTCTAGTCGGCTGGCCCTCGCTACATATTCATCCCCAGACCCACTGGCTCCAGGTCATCTACAAGTCTATGCTAGGTAAAGTTCTGCCTTATCTCAGCTCACTGGTCACGATAACAACACCCACCCGTAGCACACGCTCCAGCAGGTATATCTCACTGGTCATCCCCAAAGCCAACACCTCTTTCGGCCACCTTTCCTTCCAGTTCTCTGCTGTCAGTGACTGGGACGAAGCTGGAGACTTACATTTCCCTCACTAACTTTAAACATCAGCTATCTGAGCAGCTAACCGATCGCTGCAGCTGTACATAGTCCATCTGTAAATAGCCCACCCAATCTACCTACCTCATCCCCATATTGTTTTTATTTACTTTGCTGCTCTTTTGCACACCAGTATCACTACTTACACACCATCATCTGCTCATCTATCACTCCAGTGTTAATCTGCTAAATTGTAATTACTTTGCTTCCTTGGCCTATTTATTGCCATACAATCCTCATGCCATTTGCACACACTGTATATAGACTTTCTTTTTTTTCTATTGTGTTATTGACTGTACGCTTGTTTATTCCATGTGACTCTGTGTTGTTGTTTTGTCGCACTGCTTTGCTTTATCTTGGCCAGGTCTCAGTTGTAAATGAGAACTTGTTCTCAACTAGATAACCTGGTTAAATAAAGATTAAATAAAATAAAATATCAAACTAGTAAATCCTATATCTGTATGTCCCTTTCATTGCCAACTCTTCAACTATCAGCTCCTGTCCTGTGATTTAAATAGTTTGGCTTTAAAATACCACATTTTCTCCCCAAAAAACCTGCCAACCTTCCAGGCAAAAAAAACGAATTGTCGTTTCTCTAAATAGGTAGTCCAGGGATGATGCCAGAACCAAAATAGGAATCACTTCCCCAAAATTTTTCAGAATGTAGCCTAAGCAAGGCTGCTGGTTTGCTTTAATGCAATAGAACATTAGTACATGAAAAGCCATAGCTCCATAATAATGATTTCGGATTAGGATGATGATGAGCAGGGAGGTGGTGGAAACTTCAAGATGTTTACTGTGATTCCACTGCTCTTTATATGTAGGATTAGAATGATGATGAGCAGGGAGGTGGTGGAAACTTCAAGATGTTTACTGTGATTCCACTGCTCTTTATATGTAGGATTAGAATGATGATGAGCAGGGAGGTGGTGGAAACTTCAAGATGTTTACTGTGATTCCACTGCTCTTTATATGTAGGATTAGAATGATGATGAGCAGGGAGGTGGTGGAAACTTCAAGATGTTTACTGTGATTCCACTGCTCTTTATATTTAGGATTAGAATGATGATGAGCAGGGAGGTGGTGGAAACTTCAAGATGTTTACTGTGATTCCACTGCTCTTTATATTTAGGATTAGAATGATGATGAGCAGGGAGGTGGTGGAAACTTCAAGATGTTTACTGTGATTCCACTACTCTTTATATGTAGGATTAGCAAATGAAGGAGATAGAGTTTACTGTACTAGTCATTCCTGGCTGTATCAGCTTAAATCATCCTTTTATCAAAATGCTCTTTGTGGTGTTTACAACTGCAGGCTACTCTAGGGTGTTGACGTGAGTGTTTATTTTAACCTTTTGTAGTTGGATATTTCCCAGAAGCACTGGCTCATTTACTCTTTGAAGGCTCTTATTTTGGTGACTCTGACAATTGCACCAGACAGCCTACTTCTCAGACCTGAGTTCAAATACTATTTGAAACACTATTGCTTTATTTGTGGTTAATTGAGCTTGCATGGCTTAATGGACCAATAGAATAGTCCAAAAACTACAAACCCCACCCACCTGGCATTCCAGGCAGACTAGAGCAAACACTCAAAAGTATTTGAAAGATTTCAAATAGTATTTGAACCCAGGCCTAGGGCTTTTATTTGACTGCAAGTTTGTTCTTCTGTCAAGGAGGATCTGGAACGCTGATCAAACCATTTATAGCTCCTCCCCTGCCTGAGATTATATACCCAGCCTCCTCTCTATATCCTCAGCTGTCAGGAGCGGTTCCAAATGCAGGCTTCACATGTATAGACTATGTGTTCTGCAAGACTGCCTCAAGTAGTTACAGTGTAGAAGCTGCTCACTGTACACCATGTCACATGGCTTGTGTCGTCCACCTTGCATGGATGTTAGGAGATACAGGAAATGGCGATTGGTTGGGAGATGCATGTAGTACATCTGTATGTAGTTGCTGTATGAAGTGTGCTGGCTGGACAGACTGTCACTGTACTGTAGGCTAGGTCTGAGACTTGAGAGAGAGAGAGAAATAGGTAGAGCGAGAGGAAGAATTAGAGAGGAAGAGGGAAAAAAGAGCCAGAGTGGAGAGGTAGAGAGAGATAATAGGTAGAGAGGAGGAAGTAAACAAAGAGAGAGAAGGAGAGACAGAGGGAGGTAGACATAGATGGGTAGAGAGAGAGAGAGAGGGGTGTCTGTGGGAATGACTTAGAACCTATGGACTCTCTCTCATAAAGGGAGGACACCAATCAGGGGGGCTTTGTCCCGATGCACAAGAACACACAATCCCATTGTACCAGCTGACAATCCAGGTAAAAGACACACACACACGTTCAAACACACACAATGCATAGACACATTACACCGACTGCACTGTACTTTGAGGTTTCTTTGACCTAAGAAAAGAGAGCCCAGCCCATTGCTTATCCAGCTCTCAAAGTGAGGGCATCTGGCTTGATTGAAGAGTCCTAAGCTAAGTATAACCTCTGACTCCAAGGCCTACTACAAATGAAATCCTCAGCCAGGGGGTGGATGGATGACTGAGACCACGGAGTTGGTATCTTCTATCACAGATACAGATGACAGCCTTAGTATAGGGAGGCTCCAGTGTACCTGCGAGATTCACACGGCCAAAGAGCAAAGTGTGTGTGTGTGTGTGTGTAACCTGAGACTGACTGAAACCTATTGACAGACACACCTCTCCTGCGTCACATTCCTCCAGGTGCACACACACACACACACACAGAGCAAGGGGTCGCCTTCTGAAATTCAAAGTGAATTTTTCTCTGTTGTCTTTAATTATTAGAGAAAATGTTATTGCAACCACATGCTTAAACTCTCAAAAAGTGAACAACTGTAGCTACAAAAATAAAGAATTGTTCATTTGATGTGGGAGTAACAGACAGTTTACTGTCAACTTTCCAGAGGTGGACAAACTAGCCAAAACAAAGGACCATTACTTACCTAAAGCCACAGGTCCGTTGACTAGTGGTTTCCATTCGCGCGCCAGAATAAAGCACAGATTCTTGGACACAGGAACATGAGTTTATTTGGGACTGAGCCCTTTTACTTTTCTTTTGGGTTGAAGGGGACCCCCATTTAAAGCATCCGTGAGGTCTGAGGTGTTAAACCCTGGTGCCAGGTCCTTAGTAACTAGTGTGTATATATCTGGAATTGATTTAGTGACTCAAAGAGGGTGATAATAATGGTTGGTTAAATACATGTTTCCAAGTTTAGTTGTTTATTGAAACTGAATTGATATGCAGACTTCACAGACCATGTTGAAACTGAATTGATATGCAGACTTCACAGACCATGTTGAAACTGAATTGATATGCAGACTTCACAGACCATGTTGAAACTGAATTGATATGCAGACTTCACAGACCATGTTGAAACTGAATTGATATGCAGACTTCACAGACCATGTTGAAACTGAATTTAAATGCAGACTTCACAGACCATGTTGAAACTGAATTTAAATGCAGACTTCACAGACCATGTTGAAACTGAATTTAAATGCAGGCTTCACAGACCATGTTGAAACTGAATTTAAATGCAGACTTCACAGACCGTGTTGAAACTGAATTTAAATGCAGACTTCACATGTATAGACTATATGTTCTGCAAGACTGCCTCAAGTAGTTACAGTGTAGAAGCTGCTCACTGAACACCATGTCACATGGCTTGTGTCGTCCACCTTGCATGGACGTTAGGAGATACAGGAAATGGAGGAATAATCATTCAGAACTTTACCTTGTGTTTGTGTTTATTCTCAAGTTAAAAGGAATAGATTGTGTTGTTTCATATACTGTAGAGGCATGTTATATTTCCGTAGGTGGACCTTAGAGGTATTTTACCCACTAGGTGGAAGCACTGCACAATTTTATGTAAGGTTTTCAAATTGATGTAGTAGTTCTGTCCTTGTCTATTAAATGTTCTGTATTATGTCATGTTTCATGTGTTGCTACTACTTTTGCACCGGCTAATGGGGATCCTAATAAAATACCAAATGGTTAGGCCAACACAGTCCACATGCTGCCTATCTACCCACCCTAGATACAATTTCCAAACTGATATGAACAGGTCCCTCAGAAGAGAGGGCTACTCACGGAATTTGAATAGCAAAGTAGAGTACTTTGCACCTGACCCGAAATAGGCTGCATCCCGGTGTTCCAACTGAGCCTTCTAGTGTACTGTTTAAAGAACTGTACGGTGGAGTCGTAACGTTGCCTTAGGCAGATTGACCCGACAGTACAAAACATGGTTTCATTCACCGGGGGAAATCGCCCCAACAGCAACACTGAAAGAGAAAATGATTAAGTAATAAGGCCCGAGGGGAAGTGGTACATGAGCAATATACCACAGCTAAGGGCTGTTCTTATGCACGACACAACACGGAGTGGTAGAGTAAAAAGGAAGAGAACGCAACACAGCATGGTATAGTATTCCACTATTCCAATACAGGAGACATGAACCAAAAAGGATGCCAGTAAAATGTACTTTAAATGGGGATAATCTCTGCCTGTTCAAGCTCTCTACCTCTTTTCAGTTCATGATGTGAGAGGACTTCAGGAATGGCCCTTTTCTATTCTCCTGCACTTCACAAGCTTCTGCCGCCTTTTGAAAGGTGCGAGTGCATCTCCGGCTTCCAAAATGCATCTTATACTGAACAAAAATATAGAAATGCAACGTGTTGTGCTGAATTCATTTTTTTAACCTTTATTTAACTATTCAAGTCAGTTAAGAACAAATTCTTATTTTCAATGACAGCCTAGGAACAGTGAGTGGGTTAACTGCCTGTTCAGGTGCGGAACAACAGATTTTTACCTTATCAGCTCAGGGATTCAATCTTGCAACCTTTCGGTTACTAGTCCAACGCTCTAACCACTAAGTTACCTGCCGCCCCGAGATCTCAGAAATGTTCAATGCGCACAAAAAGCTTATTCCTCTCAAAAATGTTCCACAAATGTGTATTTCAACCCTATTCTTAGTGAGCATTTCTTTTTGCCAAGATAATCCAGCCACCTGATATTAAACATTACACAGGTGCACCTTGTGCTGGGGACAATACAATGTCACTGTAAAATGTGCAGTTTTGTCACACAACCCATGTATCAAGGTTTGAGGGAGTGCGCAATTGGCATGCTGACTGCAAGAATGTCTACCAGAGCTGTTGTCAGATAATGTTCATTTCTCTATCATAAGTCGCCACCTCCTGCCAAATTCTCTAAAATGGCATTGTATGTCCAACCGGCCTCACAACCACAGACATGTGTATGGCGTCGTATAGGCGAGCGGTTTGCTGATGTCAACATTGTGAACAGAGTGCGCCATGGTGGCGGTGGGGTTAAGGTATGGACAAGCATAAGCTACAGACAATGAACACAATTGCGTTTTATAGATGGCAATTTGAACGCACAGAGATACCGTGACGAGATCCTGAGGCCAATTGTCGTGCCATTCATCCACCGCCATCACCTCTTGTTTCAGCATGATAACGCATGGCCCCATGTCGCAAGGATCTGTACACAATTCCTGGAAGCTGAAAATGTCCCTGTTCTTCCATGGCCTGTCTACTCACCAGACATGTCACCCATTGATCATGTTTGGTGTGTACGACAACGTGTTCCAGTTCCTGCCAATATCCAGCAACTTCGCACAGCCATTGACGAGGAGTGGGACAACATTCCACGGGTCACCACAATCAGCAAGTTTCGGATAGAACACCACCTTCCTGACTCACAGATGTTTCGCTTTCTCTTATGTAACAAGCTGAGAGGATGGCTGTAAACCAATAACTACGGTCCTGACTGTTGCTCTCTGAACAAAGCTCTATTAGGAATCCTATATCAGTAAATGATATAGACAAGTAACCACATCAAAGGCAACATGTCCTTGTCAAGAAGCCTTCTGTCTCCTCTCCTTCTGTAGCGCTGAGGCCAATACTCAATGTTTTGATGCTTCACTCAAGGCTATCAATCAATGGCAGGTCCCTCAATGCTCTCTCAAGGTTACAGACAGTGCAGAGAGCATCATAAGGGCTAAAATATGCTACAGGGCTTCTATGAGTAAGTAAAGGTGTGGATATAAGTCTATAATTTATTTATATTCATATTTACTGTAACTAATATTTTTCAGATGAGATTGAAAATATTTCTTTCCAATGGTGTCCTCAGCATGACTGTACTGTGTACTGACCTGCAGGTCAACAGATAGCTTCTCCACCAGGCTAGTTTTCCACTGGCCCTCCCAGATGGGTGCACAGCAAAGCCTGTTTTCCAGCAGTCCCTACTGCTGCACCCAGTTCTCTCTCTGAGTCTACAGGGATGGGTGGTGATGGGAAAACTGGCAGCCAAACCTACCCCACATGCTCACAGACTGAGTAATGGATGGCACTCCACTCTCCTCATGTTAGCTATACTAGCTATTTCTAGAGGAGCCGCCCCAGTTGCCATGAAAGCTGTATTTTACTCTAGAGGAGTCGTGAAACTGCGGCCACCATTTTGGGTCCCACATAATGACATGTTACATGACAGCTGTCCAATTATTTAGTCAGATTCACCATCAAAGGGAGGGTTAAAAATAAAGCAGAGTCAGTACCAGAAGTGACTCGGCCCTGTGGAGATCAGAGCTCATCATAGTGAAGAGTCCCATCCAGAATACTATTTTCCCTAACCCCTAACCTTAACCCTAAAACTATACCTAACCCTCAACGTAACCCCTAACACTAACCTTAATTCTAACCCAAATTGTAACCCTAACCACCTAAAATAGCATTTTTCCTTGTGGGGAGTGGCAAAATGTCTCCACTTGAGGATAGTTAAACACACACAGTTAAACACACACACACACACAAACACACAGCTCCCACAGAGAAAGAAACATACACTATTCAAGAGCTTTGCAGTTTAGTTTAGAAATGTTTGGAAAGCAATCATCATCATATTTGAGGAGACATTTTATGGGGAGCTCTAAGTGGACTATGATGCTAAATGCAGCTTCGAAAATATGGATGTATGTTTATGTGAGAGCAGTTAATTATGCATTTTTAGACAGTGGTTTACATACACTGTGAAGGCTTTATGGCACAGCACACAATAATGGAATGAATGATGGCAGGTCAGGAATCAGTGTGTCCTTTCCCACTGTCCAATCAATGCGGTTGATTTAAATAAAGTTCAGTCAGTGAATAGATAAATGCACAGTAATCAATATGAGGTACTGCCTAACAGAGGAATATTGACATATCGTTGTCTGTTAATAAGACCTTTTTAGAAACAACCCAAATTTCCACATTTACTTTGCCTTCTTCAAATTTCTTAGATTTGAGCTCATAATCATTGAGTCTTCTTCTTATTGCAGTGATCGCTCTCTTTCTCCGATACCTCTCCTTCTCACTCAACAATAGGGGCAACAGCATTGGAAGGTCGGCCAATTTAAATCCGTTTACCAAATTTTTACCAGCATGTCACATGTGCAACCAGAGGGAAAAAAATCCTAGACCACCTTTACTCCACACATACACTACAGGACTGTTTTGATATCACAGACTGGAATATGTTCCAGGATTCATCCAATGGCATTGAGGAGTTCCCCACCTCAGTCATCGGCTTCATCAATACGTCCATTGATAACGTTGTTCCCACAGTGACTGTACGCAAGAATATCCTGCTATGCTCTCAGACGAACCATCAAACAAGCAAAGCGTCAATTCAGAATTAAGATTGAATCCTACTACACTGGCCCTGGCGCTCATCAGATGTGGCAGGGCTTGAAAACTATTACAGACAACAAAGGGAAACCCAGATGCGAGCCTACCAGATGAGCTAAATGCTTTTTATGCTCGCTTCGAGGCAAGCAACACAGTAGCATGCACGAGAGCACCAGCTGTTCTGGATGACTGTGTGATAACGCTCTCAGTAGCCGATGTGAAAAAACCTTTAAACATGTCAACATTCACAAAGCCACTGGCCAGACGGATTACCAGTGTGTGTACTCAAAGCATGCGCAGACCAACTGTTCAAGTGTCTTCACTGACATTTTCAACCTCTCCCTGACTGAGTCTGTAATACCTACATGTTTCATGCAGACCACCATAGTCCCTGTGCCCAAGGAAGAGAAGGTAACCTGCCTAAATTATTACCGACCCATAGAACTGATGTCCGTAGCCATGAAGTGCTTTGAAAGGCTGGTCATGGCTCACATCAACAGCATCCTCCCGGACACCCTAGACCCACTCCAATTCGCATACCGCACCAACAGATCCACAGATGGCGCAATCTCAATTGCACTCCACACTGCCCTTTCCCACCTGGACAAAAGAAACACCTATGTGAAAATGCAGTTCATTGACTACAGCTCAGTGTTCAACACCATAGTGCCCACGAAGTTCATCACTAAGCTAAGGACTCTGAGACTAAACACCTCCCTCTGCAACTGGATCCTGGACTTCCTGACTGAGGCCCCTTAGGGGTGTGTACTTAGTCCCCTTCTGTACTCCCTGTTCACCCGTGACTGCATGGCCAAACATGACTCCAACACCATTAAGTTTGCTGACGACACAACAGTGGTAGGCCTGATCACCGACAATGATGAGACGGCCTATAGGGAGGACTACAGAGAACTGGTAGTGTGGTGCCAGGACAACAACCTCTCCCTCAATGTGAGCAAAACAAAGGAGCTGATCGTGGACTACAGGAAAAGGCGGGCGGAACAGGCCCCCATTAATATTGACGGGGCAGTAGTGGAGCAGGTCGAGAGTTTCAAGTTCCTTGGTGTCCACATCACCAACGAACTATCATGGTCCAAACATACCAAGACAGTTGTGAAGAGAGCATAACAAAACCTTTTTGCCCTCAGGAGACAGAAAAGATTTGGCATGTGTCCCCAGATACTCAAAAAGTTCTACAGCTGCACCATCGAAAGCATCCTGACCGGTTGCATCACCGCCTGGTATGGCAACTGCTCGTTATCTGAACGTAAGGCGCTACAGAGGGTAATGCATAAAGCCCAGTATATCACTGGGGCCAAGCTTCCTACTGTCCAGGACCTATATACTTGGCGTTGTCAGAGGAAAGCCCATAAAATTGTCAGACTACAGTCACCCAAGTTATAGACTGTTTTCTCTGTTACTGTACGGCAAGCGGTACCGGAGCATCAAGTTTAGGACCAAAAGGCTCCTCAACAGCTTCTACCCCCAAGCCATAAGACTGCTGAACATTTAATAAAATGGCCACCAGACTATTTTCATTGACCCCCCCCTCCTCCCTTTTGTACATTGCTGCAACTTGTTGTTTATTATCTATGCGTAGTTACTTCACCCCTACCTACATGTACAAATTACCTCAACTAACTGGTACCACCTGTATATAGCCTCGTTATTGTTATTCTTATTGTGTTACTTTAAAAAATATATTATTTACTTTAGTCTATTTGGTAAATATTTTCTTAACTCTTCAACTGCACTGTCGGTTAAGGGCTTGTAAGGAAGCATTTCATGGTAAGGTCTACACTGTATTCGGCGCATGTGACATAAAGTTTGATTTGATTAGCATTGTAAAGTTCAAGCCTGTCTTCCATCAAGACATAGGACCAAATAACATGTGCATGTTCCTACTCTTTTACATGGAAAAATAATTCACCGGCAGCACATAGCAGTAACTTTATCCTTCCCCCTTAGAAGACCAACATGGGCAGGTCTCCGGTCGGCTGAAACCACTCTGTTACACCCTGGTGGCTTAGCCACACATGGGTGGGTGCCTGGTGGATAATTTCAGGGTATGGAGACTGCCTGGGTTCCAGGATTACAGGGCGCTGCGGCGGGGGTGTGTCTGTGTGCTGAGCAGCAGGTCTCCACATTTAACATGTACTTTTCAGGAGCAGCCCTGGTTAGTTAGTAGGACACACCACCTTCACTTACCACCATGTTCTAAAAGGGGCACCAGGGTGAGGTGAGGGTTCCACCATGGAAATAGTCATTATAATGTTAAGGGTTCCGTGAGCTGTTCTGTCTCTTGTAACTCAATGGAAGGCCATTTCCAGACTTTCAGAGACCTGCTGCAATTGGAAATGGGCCGGTATTGGATTAATGTAATGTAATTAGACTAAGAAACATTTGAACATCTACTGTAGCCTATGTCGTTGGCTTGTACATTAAACGTATTCTATTCAAATACTGTATAGTTAGCATAGTTTAGACGTTCAAAAAGAACATATCACCTGTAGAAGTGTGCCTTGTCTACAGTATTTCCTGTTCCACGTCATGCTGCCAATGAATGATAACGAACCTGTTCTCTTGGCCCTAATAAAGTATCTCCACATGACATCCTCATTTCGTGCACAGTATTAGGCTAGTATTCTTTCACCACTCAGGCATCTTTGCTTGCTAATTTAATATAGGGAAAGATCATGTTTTAATTTGGAAACTAGGCTATTTGGAACTGTCCATGACTATAGGCTACACAGTGAATGAAAGAAAAACGTATTTTGTTGTCGAACTACAATGACGTGACCTACTGGCAACATAACATAAATTGGCGATACCAACCTAGATCACAATAATTATCTTCACACGTTGTAATATTCATTCCATATGATGCAATTCACTCTAGGATATTTAGTAGCCTAGCATACGTGCATTTGGTTATAATTCATTTTATATAGAGCATATCGTTTATCAACCTACCTGTCTTGCTTGGGATCCTCTCCAGTTGTGCGCCTTGTTCTTTCAGCGATCAAACTCCTAATGTTTACATGGCTGAAATGAACTCTGTCTTTGAGCGTGCGCTCCTCCCATATGCAAACATACAGTGGTCCAACCCCTCTGTGTATTACTGTACAGCCTAGCCTACAGTCAGCTGCAGAAACTGTCGCCAAAAACATCACTTATTTACGTACCTGCCCACTCCTTTGTATAAAGATTATTTAATAGCAAGCATACAATTGTTTCACCTGACCAGAGGTGATAGACATGATAAAGCAACCTTCCAATTCCCACCCATTCAAAGATATATTGCATAGCATTTTGAAGTGCAAGATATGCATTTCAATCTTTTTCTAACTTCCCATAATGAATTAGGACTACAATGTATACAACTGGATATTTGATTGCAATTCAATTTATTAAAAAATATATATATTTTTTAACTCATACAAAACATCTAAGAAATAAACATGCTCTATTTAAACCAGATTGTTCACGCTTCAAAAGAGGTAAAGCCTAGTCTTAGCCAACTAGGCCTGCATGATGATTAAGAAAAATAGGCTATTTATTCCCAGGCCTGTTCTGTAATGAGGACATTGGATAAGTACATAGCCTATCATCACACTTCTTTCTTTGATGTGGGGTTAGGCGTTTTCCAAAGAAGCAAACTACAGGGCCAAACATATGCAACATTTAGTCGGCAACAAGTTTAAGTTTACAGTGAAATTCTTCACAGATTGATTTTAATGTTTTGTAATCAAGTCTGTCTTTACGATAATTGTTTTATAGGTTGGATAATATTTTGTATGTATTTTTTCATGAGTAGGATTTGCCACAGTACGCGATATAGTTATTTAAATAAGTTATTTCCAATCATATAATTGAATTGGAAAAAATCGAACTGGAGCCAACAAACTAAAATGTCTAATATGAATATGTATTTTATCCAATGTGCATTCCGCACTTATCTCCGCGATGCACACCACCGGTAATAAATAACTGGTCCAGGATATGTTATGTAATCTAGCTCTGTCATCCATAGTTGTCATCACCGTGTCGTTTGAGACTTGCGCGGATAAAACTGATTCAAAATCAGTTTTCAAAGAACAGACAGTTCACCAGCCAATAGACATCACTTCCGATTCCGATGACGTAGGTCGTCCTCATCGGTTCCTGTTTGAGGTTCCTCCATTCAAAGAGATAACTGTCCGTAAAAAGATAACGTTTTAGTAATTGATTTAGTAGGTCGCATATACCTTAACTGGTGACGAAAGCTTTCATTATAGACCGTTATGGAGACTTCCGGAAACTCTTACAAGAAACCGAAGCTGAGCAACTCGTCCAGCGAGAATTGGGTGAGTTGTTGTATTCATTCCTACCCCGGCGACCGCTGCCACGTCAACAATATGCTGCTGAACTATCAATGTTGTCTCTTGTTTCTGGAATTTCTGTTCCCAGTAAAACATTTACTGCTATAATTAAATTATGCAATACTTTCTTAGCTGCGCGGAATGGCCGTGTTGCTAGGATTGAAGAAATGCAACTAGTTAGCTTAGTCTTGCCACCAAATGCCAGACAGACAGCCATTTGTAGCAAGCTATAGCTTGCACGACATTTCAAAAGCAAGCTGTTCTGCCATATAGCAACTGCTATATGCTGCAGTTAGCTAGTTAACTATGAGATACTGTATCTGCTGCAAAATGATCTGTCGTCATCACGATGACCCGTGTATCTTGACGTACATTTTCGTGTGACTCTCAAAATGCTTCTTGCTAATCTACTCAGCAGGAGCCTAGTGACCGATGACATGCATTGGAATGTAGACTTATGTCACCTTACTGTACATTCGGGTCAAACCAGTCCTTCAACGTTTTTGTCAGAATATTGCTGATGACCTTTTGCTTCATGAGTAAGAAATGTGCCTGTCCTGGACTCAGTGCAAGTCATTGTGGCTTCTGTATGTTGCAAAGTCACAGTCAGTGTTGGCTGCAAATGCAAAGGAACAAATGGGACTAAGTCAGTGTAATTTGATACGAACCTAAGGACAGAACAATATTGTGATTGCAGGGAACGCAGAGGGCGACTAATGTGACCTACCAGGCTCATCATGTCAGCAGGAATAAGCGTGGTCAGGTGGTGGGGACGAGAGGGGGCTTCCGTGGATGTACTGTCTGGCTCACAGGTATACAGAAGAACTCAAGTTCAGTTCGCCTGGTCCCAGATCTGTTTGGGCTGTGTTGTCAACTCCTAGGGTCATTGGTTGTTGTGAGACTGACCATAAGAGTTAGCAAGACCACACAAACAGATCTGGGACCAGGCTATCGTCAGTTACAGTCTTCACAAAGAAATGCAAACGTTTTTTTAAGCCTTTCTTTCATTCACTTTATATTCACTCACACTAACTCACCGTTGAACAAGGTTTACTGATGTATTTAGGTTTCAAATACTACCAAAAGACAATATTAGCATTCAATCAACAGTAGCATTTCTAAAGACTGCATCACATTCATCCACGCTCTGCCTTCAATTCTAATATTGTCAGGCACCATTTGTTATCATGCATTCAAAGCTAATATTGACGGCCACCATTTTCATCATTCATTCAATGCTAATATTGACACAATGCTAAAATGGGTGTATTGCTAGTTGGCTACACTCAATACTAATATTGACCAACCACCATCAACACCTATTCCTCACCACTCTCTCCCACCCAGGTCTGTCTGGGGCTGGGAAGACCACGGTGAGCATGGCCCTGGAGGAGTACCTGGTGTGCCACGGCATCCCCTGCTACTCGCTGGATGGAGACAACATCCGCCAGGGCTTAAACAAGAACCTGGGCTTCAGCCCTGAGGACCGCGAGGAGAACGTCAGGCGTATAGCCGAGGTGGCCCGCCTGTTCGCCGACGCAGGGCTCGTCTGCATCGCCAGCTTCATCTCTCCCTACGGACGGGTGAGTGAGGGGGAGGGAACAAGTGAGAGAAAGAGGAGAGGGAGGTAGAGACCGAATAGAAGAGGATATCGGAAGACTGAGGGGAAGAGGTGATAAGTCATGAGAAAGAGGAGAGGAAAGAGAGCAAAAAGAAAGATGGAGAGAGTTAATATGCTGCTACTTGTGTTTTGCCTGTAATTCCCAGTTGACGATTTCAAATACACTATCATCATCGTCAGGAGTTAACTATCCCGTTGTTTGTCTCTTCATCGTCCAGGATCGTGTGAACGCCAGGAAGATCCACGAGGCTGCAGGCTTGCCCTTCTTCGAGGTGTTTGTTGACGCGCCGCTTGATGTGTGTGAACAGCGAGACGTCAAGGGCCTCTACAAGAGAGCCAGGGCTGGAGAGATCAGAGGTAAGGCTAGATAAATAACACATGCTTATTAGAGGTCGATTAATTAGGGCCAATTTCAAGTTTTCATAACAATCGGAAATCCATTTTTTATTTTTTTGCTACACCTTTATTTATCCTTTATTTAACTAGGCAAGTCAGTTTAGAACACATTCTTATTTTCAATGACTGCCTAGGAACGGGGGGTTAACTGCTTTGTTCAGGGGCAGAACGACAGATTTTTACCTTGTCAGCTCGGGGATTCAATCTTGTAACCTTACAGTTAACTAGTCCAACGCTCTAACCACCTGATTACATTTGCACTCCACGAGGAGACTGCCTGTTATGCGAATGCAGTTTGAAGCCAAGGTAAGTTGCTAGCTAGCATTAAACTTATCTCTTAAAAAACAATCATAATCACTAGTTAACTACACATGGTTGATGATATTACTAGTTTATCTAGCCTGTCCTGCGTTGTGTATAATCGATGCGGTGCGTATTCGTGAAAAAGGACTCTCGTTGCTCCAATGTGTACCTAACCATAAACATCAATGACTTTCTTAAAATCAATACACAAGTATATATTTTTAAACCTGCATATTTAGTTAATATTGCCTGCTAACATGACTTGTTGCGAACTGCGAAGACTATTTCTTCTTAACAAAGACAGCCAACTTCGCCAAACGGGATGATTTAACAAAAGCGCATTTGCGAAAAAAGCACAATCGTTGCACGACTATACCTAACCAGAAACATATTTTTAAACCTGCATATTTAGCTAAAAGAAATCCAGGTTAGCAGGTAATATTAACCAGGTGAAATTGTGTCACTTCTCTTGCGTTCATTGCACGCAGAGTCAGTGTATATGCAACAGTTTAGGCTGCCTAATTTGCCAGAATTTTAAGAAATTGTGACATAACATTGAAGGTTGTGCAATGTAACGGGAATATTTAGAATAATGGATGCCACCCATTAGATAAAATACAGAACGGTTCCGTATTTCACTGAAAGAATAAACGTCTTGTTTTCGAGATGATAGTTTCCGTATTCGACCATATTAATGACCTACGGTATTTCTGTGGGTTATTATGTTATAACTAAGTCTATGATTTGATAGAGCAGTCTGACTGAGTGATGGTAGGCAGCAGCTGGCTTGTAAGCATTCATTCAAACAGCACTTTCGTGCGTTTTGCCAGCAGCTCTGCTGTTTATGACTTCAAGCCTATCAACTCCCAAGATTAGGCTGGTGTAACCGATGTGAAATGGCTAGCTAGTTTGCGGGATGCGCGCTAATAGCATTTCAAACGTCACTCGCTCTGAGACTGAGTGGTTGTTCCCCTTGCTCTGCATGGGCAACGCTGTTGTTGATGTGTTCCTGGTTCGAGCCCAGATAGGAGCGAGGAGAGGGACGGAAGCTATACTGTTACACTGGCAATACTAAAGTGCCTATAAGAACATCCAATAGCCAAAGGTATATGAAATACAAATCGTATAGAGAGAAATTGTCCTATAATTCGTATAACAACTACAACCTAAAACTTCTTACCTGGGAATATTGAAGACTCATGTTAAAAGGAACCACCAGCTTTCATATGTTCTCATGTTCTGAGCAAGGAACTTAAACGTTAGCTTTCTTACATGGCACATATTGCACTTTTACTCTTCTCCAACACTTTCTTTTTGCATTATTTAAACCAAATTGAACATGTTTCAATATTTGAGGCTAAATTGATTTTATTGATGTATTATATTAAGTTAAAATAAGTGTTCATTCAGTATTGTTGTAATTGTCATTATTACAAACAAAACATTTTTTTAATTGGCTGATTAATCGGGATCTGCTTTTTTTGGTCCTCCAATAATCGCTATCGGTGTTGAAAAGTCATATTCGGGCGACCTCTAATGCTTTTAGGCATTTTACCATAACTCTCTTATAGCATTAGTATGTATGAAAAAGTTGGAGAGAAGTCTCTAGAGAAAGTATGTAAAGTGTATTGGTTTTGACCAGCAGGAACATGAGATCTCATGTCTTTGGCTTTTGTTACCAGAGGAAGTGCTGTGTCACATCGCTTAGTGAAACAGTGAGTCACAAGCTAAGGAAGCTGCTGGGACAAGATATTCATCTAGTCTAGTGCACCCTGCTGAGCTCGGAGTCAGTTCATTTGTCATATGCACAGTATCCCCACGGTGTGCACAGTATCCCCACGGTGTGCACAGTATCCCCACGGTGTGCACAGTATCCCCACGGTGTGCACAGTCCAATGAAATGCTTACTTACAGGTTCCTTCATGCTAAGCTCTGAGCTGTAGGCATGAGACAATATACTGCGAAGCCTAGTTAAGCTCTCCAACTGGTCAAGACATGATCTACCAGGTGCCATATGTCAGGTAGTAGAGTGACTAATTGAATGGGGGGATGGGGTGGGATTCAGCCCTGTTCGAGTGCGTCCTCAGACCACACTATAAAGAATCTTGCCTCTTCTTGTCACGCCAATCTGGATAATAAACTGTGTGAACCAAAAAGCCTGTCTAGATTTCTGTTAATTTGTGTGACTTGTGCAGTGTTTCCAACCAGAGGTACAAGGGCCCCTGAGGTTACTTGGTCTATCCACAGTGGTACTTGAGAAGACTCATGAGACAATAGGGTTGCTGTTCAAATGCACATGAGGGGGTACTTCAGGGGTACTCTGGGTAGAGCACAATTCAGTTGGTGGTACAATAACTGTTAACGTTTGTGAGCCACTGACTCAGTGGGTAGATATTACCTTCCCTGCAACTTTAATGAAGTCACAACCTTTCTGCAAATGACATATTGCTTCATATTCAGCTATTGTTATTCATGCCAATTGAGGGACTGATTTAGCTATTCCATAAATGAATTGTGACTGTTTTCTCCATGTGTCAGGTTTCACTGGGATAGACTCGGAGTATGAGAAACCAGAGGCCCCAGAGCTGGTGCTGAAGACTGACTCCTGCAGTGTCAACGAGTCTATACAGCAGCTCATTGACCTGCTACATGAGAAGGTGAGAGAAACAACCTTGTCTTTCATCCATCCATTGATGAGGTTTGGCATAAACAGATTCATTGAAACCTGTAACATGGAAGCATGCTGTCATATTTAATTTCCACCACTAGAGGGCAGTGTCTTCACACTTTCAGATTGGGATTCACATTTCCAAAATACTAACGCTTCACAGCTGAATAACCCCCACTTTCACACCCCTGAATTCTTATCCAACGCGATCAACCTCTTGGATGTTCTCGTTTTGTGATGATATTTTGTGCATTTTCACTGGTATAATGAATGAATATTTGTAGGATATAGTGCCGGTGGATGCTTCCTATGAAGTGAAGGAGCTGTACGTAGTTGAGAACAAGCTGGACCTGGCCAAGACTGATGCTGAAACACTACCTGCTGTGCAGATTGGAAAGGTAACCGTTCTCATCAAATACCATTTTTACTAACACCTACTGATGCTTTCTGGGAGTCTACGGAGATGGATAGATTCTAAAGACCTATGTGAAAGTGATAAGGGAACATTTCTGAAAGTGTGATCCATGTTCGACCACACTTTGAATGCCGTTGAACCATTATTTGAGTGCTGATTGACCGCTGTTTGATCACAGGTGGACATGCAGTGGGTTCAGGTGCTTGCTGAGGGCTGGGCCACCCTCTGAACGGCTTCATGAGGGAGAGGGAGTTCCTGCAGTGTCTCCACTTTGACTGTCTGCTGGACGGTAAGATGGCATCATGGCCCTTTCTCAATAATCTTTCCTTGATCCCTGATGTTTTCCTCTTGTCCTCTCCTCAAAATGTTTGCCTTTCTTAATCCTCTCCTCACTTCTCACTGACATTTTGAGAAGGAGGTGCTGTGATAAATACAGGTGTGTTTCTCTGAAGTCAAATAAATCGATTGATGTTATGCTCTATAACGGCCACTAGAGGGAGATGAAAGCTCTCAAAAGGACATGTTCAAATCAAATGTTATTTGTGACATGGCTGAATACAACAGGTGTAGACCATGAAGTGAAATGACTTACAAGCTCTTAACCAACACTGCAGTTAAAATAGACAAGTAGACAAGTCAAAAATAGACAAGTTAAAGAGCAGCAGTAAAATAACAGTACCGAGGCTGTGTACAGGGGGTACAGGAACAGAGTCAATGTGTCGAGGTAATATGTACATGCAGGTAGAGTTGGAACAAGTGGTCTTGATTAGCTCATCATTACCTCAAAATGACCGAATACACTAGTTAATCAAAAGTAAGTCGGATTTTTAGATGAAAGAATCAGAGGGATAATCTTACCATGCTATTGTGTTGAGTCATCGTGATCCTTTTACACTTCAGGCTCAAGACTTTTAATTCTCTGGAAACAAATGGAACCGGTACCTTTTGAGTTGGGCTGAAGGAACACCGCGGGGCCCAGTCTTTGGTATTGATGAAACTGTGTAATTACACCAATTTCCTACACAGAGTTTGAATTTCCAAAAAAGAGTCCATTTGCTTTTATTGCCCACATAACACTGACCCTTAAGGCGACGTGTGTGATGTGTTGCCAATACATACTGGCACACACACACACACAGCATAAAAATGTGTTCAGAAATGATAACCAAGCCAGTGTTTCATTAGCTGTCCGATATCACAGGTGTTCCTTACAGCAACAACTCTCTATTCTTCACAGCACCAACAAGTCCTTTTTGGATCAGGTCTTGTTTGGTTTTTCTTTAGATGTGATTTCAATATGTTCTGGACCAGAGCTAATGGTGACTCTATGCTGTGGTAAATAAGCGGAACTGGGCCTGTGTACTTGGTAGAGAACGCTGAATGACGTGTCCATGTGCAATGCCCTCACTCGGGTTTCGCTTGTTTGTCCTAGCGAGGGAAATGTGAGCGGAGGAAAAGGATGAAGCCTTAATATTGATTGCCTCCACAAACTATTATTTGTCTATTTCCAGTTCCTTGTAGGGATTTGACAGTGGCTGACCCTTACGGCGCTGGAGGAGCTTCCGTTCCACACAATCACCACTGAACCAAACATGACTGGATAGAATTAAAGATCATTTGTTCATTTAACTTTTGCACTTTTACCCTCACTTTTACTTAAGGTTGCAAAATTCTGGTGATTTTCCCAAAATTCCCTAGTTTTCCAGAAATTCTGGTTGGAAGATTCCTGGAATTAAGAGGAAATAAGCAGGAAATATGGGAATCCTCCAACCAGGATTTCTGGTAAACCAGGGAATTTTGGGAATGTTACTGGAATTTTACAACCCTACTCTCACTTCATTGTAATCTGTCCCTGATTTGGAGTCCCAGTTAATAGGATTGACAAGGACACCAGCATTTCCCTGGTAGATGACTGTGTTGTGTGTTTGTGCCAGCTCCTTGTTTGGCATGGGCCAGGCTGGGACAGCAGGCATGTGTGTGTGTGTTCACGTGTCTTATTGAAGCCAGCTGTGTGTGCTAACTCTGTGACAGAGGACGGGTGGTTGGCAGCAATGGCATCCCATCCAGCAACACACCATCTGATCCAATAGGATGTGAAAAGCGTGCTGGTCATGTTGGTTTAATCAAGGTGTAGGGCTAAATGAATCTGCCAACGTCATGTCAACACGGGGCCTCTTTCTTTTCTCTTTTTCTTTCTTTCTGCGCGGGTCAGAAACCACCTGAATGCACAAGACTGGATGGTGTTTGTTCCCTAAACACCTCATATATCTTACATGTCTAAATATTCCCTGGCATAGTATGCAGTAGATAGGCTGTACTTGAAGTTATTGTAGGAGAGACGGTTAAACTGATGCTGCAGGTTTGCTGATGGGGCTGTCTGGTTTCTGACCTATCAACTTCCTCTGTCAGCAGTCTGACGTTGATTTATTCTGTGTCTCAAAGCACTAACATGGCTACCTTCCATGTCTCCTTTCCTTTATTCAACCTCTGACCCCCTCAATGAACCGAACCACCTGTTCCCCTCCCGTCCCCTAGGTGGCGTCATCAACCTGTCTGTGCCGGTGGTGTTGCCGGTGTCGGGGGCGGACAAGGAGCGTCTGGACGGCGTCACGGCCATGGCCCTGGTGTACGAGGGCCGCCGTGTGGCCATCCTCCGCAACCCCGAGTTCTACGAGCACCGCAAAGAGGAGCGCTGTGCCCGCCAGTGGGGCACTACCTGCAAGGACCACCCCTACATCAAGGTCAGTGGTTAGTTCCAGAGACCCCTACCACATGGGCAGCCACGGTCCGGTCCACTGCACCACGAGGGGTGTTGTGCCAGCAAAAGCTGTATTGAAAACTGTTGAGTAACACTCCTACATCAAGGTCAGTGGTTAGTTCCAGAGACCCTATCACATAAACGACAGGGGGGGCTACGGACTGTTCCACTGCACAGCAAGGGGTGTCTTGACTTTCAGACGAAAGCTGTCACTTTTGAAAACTGTCTTGTATCATGTCAAAACGACGATGTTTGTTTTCCTTTGAGTGTTTCTTATCTTTGTTTGGCTCAAACCGGTGCTCTTGACAGCTTCATCTGACAGTGTATGTCATGTGACAGGCAGGAGCCTTGGCGTTCTCACACCTCCCTCCACCAGGTTTATTATCATACACCCATACCTTCTGTTACGGCTCCACAGTCTCCAGAGCTGTGTAGAATGTCCCACTGGTAGTTATTATGAAATGGAACCCTGGTCATAATGCTGAACAATGCAGGCATGGCCCCTGAGATGGTTACCCTTAACGTGATGTTTGATAAACACCCTCCCCATGTCCAACCCAACCAACTCTCCCCTTGTACGCACACACACACACATTCATTCTAATAGAAGACAGATCCTAGGTGACCCTTTTCCTCAGTGCTGCTTATGGAAGGACTGAATAAAGTGGAGTAGTGTCGTAAAGAAATGAGCTGCTGCTGCTCTCCTTCCCCTGTCAGAAGTGCTTGTGTAATCGCTCCATCGCCCTCGGACCGCCCTCAATTTGCACATGTGTTTTATTTGGATCGCAGTCTCTCTCGGCCCCCTCTCTCCATCTGGCCCCTTCAAACGGCCTTTTATTTACACAGGGCTTTTAGTAAAGCTGTCCTGGACTTGGAGCTGGCCCTGCTGAACACATTACCCCTCGCCAGCAGCCACCCACCTCATCCATTCCAAATATACCTGAGCAAAGATGGCAACAATGGTTTCTTATTATTATGGACTGTTATTATATCAGTGGGCGCTCAGGTAGACTTCGTGGCGTCCTGAAATGATCCCACCCCCCTGCTTTAAAAAAAAGCTACAGGCGCCAGCCGAGCCGTGGCGAGGGTTCAGACCTGGGAAAGCTGTCTGGCGCACACACAAGTGTAGTCACACACACGCCACCACGTCACACAACAGGACTGGAGATCTATAACCGGGGAGGACAATTGTGAAATTGCATTTTTGAAACCATATCTTCAAGACTGATGGTGGCAGGAGCCGGGCTAGGGTTATTTTTGCTATCTGTCTCGGGACAATTTGGGCTCCCATTGTTATTATGGATTAGTGTGGGTTTGCACACACACACACACACACACACACACACACACACACACACACACACACACACACACACACACAGAGGGAGCTGGAGTAGTGCTATACTGTCTTCAGCCCAACTCGGTCTGGTGATTTTAAACACACTGAACAGACACACACTAACACCACGGTGGCTCATTTTAAAGCCCTGCCCTGTTGAGTCATTGGCTGGGTGAGATGCTGTGAATTTGCATCTCCTGTTTCACTCAAAATGCCCTTCAATTCAACAAAGTTGAACAGCCAACACTATCTTCAGCATCTCTGTTATCCATTCTGGGTTGATGTTCAGTTGTAGGCACTGTCAGTTTACCAAGAGAGCAGCGTGGTTGGCTGTCCATCAGCTACTCATAATCCTCTAGTGCGTCTGTGTCTGGCGGCTCTGGCCCTGCTGCAGGCAATGTATGCTGGGTAGTGGGTTCTCCCAGACCTGTCACTCACTCTGTTTCTCCAGCAGTGCCTCCTGTCCTGTCTCCGCTATGTGTGTGTGTACAGCTTGCTATGATTAAGGTGTCACTCGTTTAACACACACACACTTTAACTCCCTGCGCTGAAGCCGATCCGTCAACACACCCCTCGCAGGCGGCAGCCCCTCATCCCGTCTCCGTCTCTCTCTGAGACGAGGAATAACCTGCTCCGTATTACGTCGCGGTCAATCCACGTTTCCTGTTTACTCCTGTCCGTGCCGCCAGGGAGATGGGAGCCTTCACGTCGGAAACTACAGCAAGCTGAGTTGTTTAATGTAGCAGGAGTCCCTTTGTATCTAAAACACAGTGTGTGTGTTATCGTGTAAATGCAGCTTTGGGTTACCCCTGAGCTAGCATTCTACTATCATTTTCCATCTTCGAATGTTTAAAAGATCTACTGTATGTTTGGGATTTGAATTGAAACGTTTTTTCCTCAGATGGGTCTTTCATGTCTCAGCTGCCAAAGTGAGGGTTATTCGTCTTCTTAGCCACTCATCTGGAGCCAGTAGATCAGACTAGTTGGATCAAGTGGAATGAAAGGCACCTCTTCACACCGTTACACTGAACTCCATCCATCCTTCCTCTCTGGCTTATTGATGATAACAACAAGAGGGCAGAGTTTTAGCAGCCTTCGGTTCTCTCAATGTTTTCTTGAACACTGAAGATGTATGCAGTGTATACAACCTTGTGGATAATACATGCTCCATCTCTGTTGTGAAAGACGTCCTACTACAACTTACAAAGACTTGGGCGAAATGCACTACCAACGTCTGTCAGACAGTCAGCGCTACTGTGGAATCCTCCTCAGAATATGAATTCTAGTCTGTGGAATCTAAGACTCAGCCCCCATACAGTTACATCCATAGGAACCCACTCCCTTTAAATCCAAACCTTTACGTGCCACTGTGAGCGTTTTTAAATGGGACATCAGAACTGCTCACTAGTAGGCTGGTATTGTTTTCTAACTTCGACTCCTTGAGTAATATTGAATAGCCATTCTCTATAAGACACATTTGTGTATATGCTTCTGGACCCCCCTGGTCCTGCCATAGTCTATCCATAGTCCTGATTTGATGGCTTGAGTACCTACCCTGCAGTGTGTACTCCATAAAGAGCCCAGTGGTTACAGCACAGGCACAGTACATGCCCAGAAAGGCAGACCAAGAGTTATAGCCTGAAACAAAGCTGGCTTTGCCTGGGTTTAGCAGTACTTTGGGGACATTAGAACAATATTGTAAGGAGGGGGGGGGGGAATCGCTTCAATGTGGTCCATGAGCTCATCGTGGATGGTGTCTCGTTGTGGATTACATTACACGTCATATTTTGTGTTCCTCGTGAGTTTTTTCCCGCTAAAGTCGAGAGGGATGCGGTCAAAGGCATAAAGCAAAGGGGATTCTTCATTCTTCCTGGGCTCCAATTTGTAGGAGTCTCAACTTTTTTGGATGTTGTATTTCAAGTTGTCTGGGGGCTGTTATTGATTTATCCATAATCCCGCTCCTTTTTCAGCGGTTGCCAGATTGGGGTGGTTTACTGTTTTGAAACAGTCCTTGATGGCTGTCATAACCGCAGTATGAACATGGTAGAGGAGTTAGACAAGGCCACTTGTTTAGCATCAATTTCAAATGGATCCATAGCCGCAGGCTCTTCATGTACCTCTGACAGGATTGGATAGTTCTAAGCAGTATGGTCATTACTGCACCTCTCTCTTCTTTGATAGGCTGAAATGTTCACCATATTGCTTACAGCTATCCAGTCTTTTCAGATCTGCACAATACCCGGGTTGAAATAAGTTCTGGTAAAAAGGTCATTGAAATGTCCTGGAAAAATATTTTTTGAAAAGTGGGAACCCTGGAAAATATATGAGTCACAGTGAAGTGGGTGTGGTATTGTATGAAGCTAATGGTCAGAGTCTTGTCTCTCTGTCTGGTCCAGATGGTAATGGAGAGTGGAGACTGGCTGGTAGGAGGAGACCTGCAGGTCCTGGACAAGATCAGCTGGAACGACGGCCTGGACCAGTACAGGCTCACCCCCACTGAGCTCAAACACAAGTTCAAGGAGATGAATGCAGGTAACGGTAGAGAGTTAGATCTCTCTCTCTATTTTGCTCTCTCTGTTGAAGAAAAGCAGGATGTCTCAATAAAGATGCAGCATCTAAATCAGTCTTTCTCTGACCTCTTTCTCCCTCAAGACGCGGTGTTTGCCTTCCAGCTGCGTAACCCGGTGCACAACGGCCACGCCCTCCTCATGCAGGACACCCACAAGCGTCTGATCGAACGGGGCTACCGCCGGCCCGTCCTACTGCTGCACCCGCTGGGCGGCTGGACCAAGGACGACGACGTGCCGTTGGAGTGGCGCATGAAGCAGCACGCTGCCGTGCTGGATGAGGGCGTGCTGAAACCCGAAAACACCATCGTGGCCATCTTCCCGTCGCCCATGATGTACGCCGGCCCCACTGAGGTAAGCTTAGGGCTTCCCTATTCAAGTCAATGGTTGAAATAATGGGAGGACTGGCAGCCAAGTCCGTTCTATGGATTCTATTTCTATGGACCTGTAACACAAGCCAAAGTAATGAGTACACTTGGGAGTACACTTCAAGAATTAGAGGCTACTTAAATTGCCTGACTGTCACTGTGATGTAATATGATGATGATTTAACACATGATTTATGAAATCAGCTTAATCTAACATGGATGGCAATTTCCATTCAGAATGAGAAAGTTCAGTATAATCTCTGTCACTTTGTATTGTACGTACTTGATGCCTGTCTAGCTGTTTGAAGTCTCCTGCTGTCCTTTAATCATGTAGTCAGGGTTCTGGGGAGACGATCATTGGGACCAGACTGAGCTCTGTTCTGTTCTGGGAACACGATGCAGCCTGGAAAGGCCCATCATCTGTCTGTGTGATCTCACAGCCTGACATCAAATGCACCACAAAAGCATCCTCATTGTTAAAAGTAGAACCAACCCGTTTCTGATTTTTTTTTTGGAGCCTTCTGAGAATAAATAAACGTTTTATAATGTAATTCCATTGTCCTCCAAGAGTTGCTGCATGTTCTCTGTAATTCTGGCACCTTTGTTGGATAGTGAGGTAGTGGTAGGGATCCCTTCTCTTCAGATGGACTTCACCCATAAAATAATCAAATACTTCTTCACCCTGAAATAATACAACAGGCGTAAGATCAGTCCAGGTCCATACATTTAGGAGAAGATGAACCATCTTCCGGACTCATCTAACACCCTATGAAATGTTTTGTGTTTGACTACATATGCTGTATTCCCATCCATCATAAGTCGAGTTTATTTGTCGTACAGTACCTTCAGAAAGTAGTCATACCTCTTGACTTATTCCACATCTTGTTGTTACAGCCTGAATTCACAATGGATTAAATAGATGTATTTCTCACCAATCTACACACACAATACCTCATGATGAATAAAGTGAAAACGTGTTTTTTAAAAACATTTTGTAAATGTATTAATTAAATGCAGAAATACCTCATTAACATAAGTATTCACACCCCTGAGTCAATACATCTTAGAATCACCTTTGGCAGTGATTAAAGCTGTGAGTCTTTCTGGGTAATTCTCTAAGAGCTGTACACATCTGGATTGTACAATATTTGCCCATTATTTTGTTCAATATTCTTCGAACTCTGTCAAATTGGTTGTTGATCGTTGCTTGACAACCTGTTTCAAGTCTTGCCACACATTTTCAAGCAGATTAAAGTCAAACCTGTAACTCTGCCACTCCGGATCATTCACTGTCTTCTTGGTAAGCAAGTCCAGTGTAGATTTGGCCTTGTGTTTTGGGTTATTGTCCTGCTGAAAGGTCATTAATCAGCCCGTGTCTGGTGGAAAGCAGACTGAACCAGGGTTTCTTCTGTATTTAAATCCATTAGGTTCATTTTTGATCCTCTAACTCTCCAGTCCTTAACGATTACAAGCATAACCATAACATGATGCAGCTACTACTATGCTTGAAAATATGGTGTGGCACTCTGTTATGTGTTGTCCTGGATGTGCCCCAAACATATTCAGGACAAATGATTTGCTTTGACACATTTTTTGCACTATTTCTTTAGTGCCTTGTTGCAAACAGGATGCATGTTTTGGAATATTTTTAAATTCTGTACAGCTTCCTTTTAACTCTGTGAATTAGGTTAGTATTGTGGAGAAACTACAATGTTGATCCATCCTCAGTCTTCTCCTATCACAGCTATTAAACTGTGACTGTTTTAACGTCCCCATTGGCCTCATGGTGAAATCCCTGAGCGGTTTCTGAGTTATGAAGGATGCTTCTATCTTTGTAGTGACTGAGTGTATTGATACACCATCCAAAGTGTAATCAATAACTTCACCATGCTCAAAGGGATACTCAATGTCTGCTTTTTCTATTTCTACCCATCTACCCATTGGTACCCTTCTTTGCCAGGCATTGAAAAACCTCCCTGGTCTTTGTGGTTGAATCTGTGTTTGAAATTCACTGCTCGGTTGAAGGACCTTACACTTATCTGTATGTGTGGAGTACAGAGACGAGTCATTCAAAATCATGTTAAACACTATTTCACACAGAATGAGTCTATGCAACTTATTATGTGACTTGTTACTCCTGAACTTATTTAGGCTCGCCGTAACAACGGGGTTGAATACTTAGTGACCGAAGACATTTCAGCTTTTCATTTATTAGTTCGTAAAATAAAAAAACATATTTCGACTTTGATATTATGGGGTATTGTGTGTAGGCCAGTGACACAATCTCCATTTAATACATTTTAAATTCAGGTTATAGCAACAACAATGTGGAACAAGTCAAGGGGTGTGAATACTTTCTGAAGGCACACGTGCTTACCTACAGGTTCTCTATCCACGATGCCACGTGATACGCAGTACAATGACGTGCTTACCTACAGGTTCCCTATCCACGATGCCACGTTATACGCAGTACAATGACGTGCTTACCTACAGGTTCTCTATCCACGATGCCACGTGATACGCAGTACAATGACGTGCTTACCTACAGGTTCCCTATCCACGATGCCACGTGATACGCAGTACAATGACGTGCTTACCTACAGGTTCTCTATCCACGATGCCACGTGATAC
This sequence comes from Oncorhynchus nerka, assembly GCF_034236695.1. Classification (NCBI taxonomy): domain Eukaryota; kingdom Metazoa; phylum Chordata; class Actinopteri; order Salmoniformes; family Salmonidae; genus Oncorhynchus; species Oncorhynchus nerka. The sequence continues at coordinate 23,558,523 of NC_088413.1, read as the reverse complement.
GCAGTACAATGACGTGCTTACCTACAGGTTCTCTATCCACGATGCCATATGATACGCAGTACAATGACGTGCTTACCTACAGGTTCCCTATCCACGATGCCATATGATACGCAGTACAATGACGTGCTTACCTACAGGTTCCCTATCCACGATGCCACGTGATACGCAGTACAATGACGTGCTTACCTACAGGTTCTCTATCCACGATGCCACGTGATACGCAGTACAATGACGTGCTTACCTACAGGTTCTCTATCCACGATGCCACGTGATACGCAGTACAATGACGTGCTTACCTACAGGTTCCCTATCCACGATGCCACGTGATACGCAGTACAATGACGTGCTTACCTACAGGTTCCCTATCCACGATGCCACGTGATACGCAGTACAATGACGTGCTTACCTACAGGTTCCCTATCCACGATGCCACGTGATCGCAGTACAATGACGTGCTTACCTACAGGTTCTATCCACGATGCCACGTGATACGCAGTACAATGACGTGACCTACAGGTTCCCTATCCACGTGCCACAATATCCACGAACGTGACGTGCTTACCTACAGGTTCCCTATCCACGATGCCACGTGATACGCAGTACAATGACGTGCTTACCTACAGGTTCCCTATGCCACGTGATACGCCAGTACAATGACGTGCTTACCTACAGGTTCCCTATCCACGATGCCACGTGATACGCAGTACAATGACGTGCTTACCTACAGGTTCCCTATCCACGATGCCACGTGATACGCACAATGATGCTTACCTACAGGTTCCCTATCCACGATGCCACGTGATACGCAGTACAATGACGTGGTTCCCTATTACCACGTGATACGTACAGGTTCCCTATCCACGATGCCACGTGATACGCAGTACAATGACGTGCTTACCTACAGGTTCCCTATCCACGATGCCAATGACGTGTTACCTACAGGTTCCCTATCCACGATGCCACGCAGTACAATGACGTGCTTACCTACAGGTTCCCTATCCACGATGCCACGTGATACGCAGTACAATGACGTGCTTACCTACAGGTTCCCTATCCACGATGCCACGTGATACGCAGTACAATGACGTGCTTACCTACAGGTTCCTATCCACGATGCCACGTGATCGCAGTACAATGACGTGCTTACCTACAGGTTCCCTATCCACGATGCCACGTGATACGCAGTACAATGACGTGCTTACCTACAGGTTCCCTATCCAGTACAATGCCCTACGGTTCCCTATCCACGATGCCACGTGATACGCAGTACAATGACGTGCTTACCTACAGGTTCCCTATCCACACCACGTGATGCCACCTACAGGTTCCCTATCCACGATGCCACGTGATACGCAGTACAATGACGTGCTTACCTACAGGTTCCCTATCCACGATGCCACGTGATACGCAGTACAATGACGTGCTTACCTACAGGTTCCTATCCACGATGCCACGTGATACGCAGTACAATGACGTGCTTACCTACAGGTTCCCTATCCACGATGCCACGTGATCGCAGTACAATGATGCTTACCTACAGGTTCCCTATCCACGATGCCACGTGATACGCAGTACAATGACCCTATCCGATGCCACGTGCCACGTGCTTACCTACAGGTTCCTACAGGTTCCTATCCACGATGCCACGTGATACGCAGTACAATGAAGTGCTTACCTACAGGTTCTCTATCCACGATGATACCAGTACAATGACGTGACCTACAGGTTCCCTATCCACGATGCCACGTGATACAGTACAATGACGTGCTTACCTACAGGTTCCCTATCCACGATGCCACGTGATACGCAGTACAATGAAGTGCTTACCTACAGGTTCCCTATCCACGATGCCACGTGATAGTACAATGCGTGCTTACCTACAGGTTCTCTATCAATGCCACGTGATACGTGACGTGCTTACCTACAGGTTCCCTATCCACGATGCCACGTGATACGCAGTACAATGAAGTGCTTACCTACAGGTTCCCTATCCACGATGCCACGTGATACGCAGTACAATGAAGTGCTTACCTACAGGTTCCCTATCCACGATGCCACGTGATACGCAGTACAATGAAGTGCTTACCTACAGGTTCCCTATCCACGATGCCACGTGATACGCAGTACAATGACGTGCTTACCTACAGGTACCTACATGATACGGTTAAGAATAATACAAAATAAGATGAATGTAATAAAATGTTTAGTACATTTAGCAGGAATATAAATTCAGGGAAGGCACAGTAGGATATGTGCCGGCGAGGGGCATAAAACTAGAATAGCCGCCAGGTTGGAGGGAGTGGGTTCACATGGCCCTGAGTGTCCATCTTAAGACTTTCTTCCAACCTGGCAACCAGCTAACAAAACAATGCACTCCATCCCTCCCTCTCCAGACTGCCTACAGAGTTTAACTGTCGTTTTTTTCTTCTCCTCCTAACTCCCTTTGTTCTCTCATCAAGGTCTTTTAGTTTAAGACTAGCGTTTTTCAGGTTGAAGACTTCCAATTTTAAAAGTTGGATGGGAGCGTATGGGTGGTTAAATAGTGGGATTGGCCCAAGAATGAAGTCTTGTTTTCTTTAGTCATTTGAAACTTCCACTCAAGAGCTCCGTTTATTGTTGTTTCTGTAATGTGTTGTAAAACCGGATTCTCGCATGTCGACGGTGGGCGCTACGTTCGGGGGGGTTTGAGCACTCCTGTCCAAACGTCATTACTGTAATTGGCTGTTTATTATTGAAGAAAGTGCTTTGTAATGTAATTATAGGGGGCTTGCGTCCATGTCCATCGGCGGTAGCAGCGAGAGCAATGTCCACTCGTATTTAAGGGGAATTGTGCTCCACAGTACGTGATTACGAATCAGTCAAGGTAATCAAGTGCTGTTTTTCCCTTCCCATCGGTCTCACCACAATGTGGCTGTTGTGCCAAGGCTTCCTTGTTTCTCCAACCCACTGAAAGAGCTGCCCAACCACTTCCCCTTCTCCTGGCTTCCCATTAAAACGTTCTAAACGTTCTCATCCTCTGAGTGACCAGAGGGGGTTTTCCCATTGGAAATGCTAAAAGGTAGAATTGGCGCTAAATCGGAATTACCAGCTAGTATTTTCACCCATTGGAAATGCCAACATTTAGCGTTGACATTAGTTTTGAGTAACTAAAGCAAACCTTTTTTCCCCCATAAAACCACAGGTGCAGTGGCACTGCCGAGCCCGAATGGTGGCCGGCGCCAACTTCTACATCGTGGGTCGCGACCCGGCGGGCATGCCCCACCCAGCCACGGGCAAGGACCTGTACGAGCCAACCCATGGGGCTAAAGTCCTCACCATGGCGCCTGGACTCATCACCCTGGAGATTGTACCCTTCAAGGTGGCCGCCTACAACAAAGCCAAGAGGGCCATGGACTTCTACGACCCCAAGAAGTAAGCCCTGTCACTCATCGTTTGTTTTTCAGTCTCCATCCCATCTCGTTATTGTAGATCAGCTTTAATATTGTAGAAAGATTATCTCCTTATTGTGTTTGCGTGGAGGACAGGATGATTAATCCCAGTGGAATTGTTTTATTTATTTTTATTTAACCTGAACTTGGCAAGTCAGTTAAGAACAAATTCTTATTTACAATGATGGCCTAGAAACAGTGGGTTAACTGCCTTGTTCAAGGGCAGAACGACAGATTTTTACCTTGTCAGCTCAGGGATTGGTTCTAGCAACCTTTCGGTTATTGGCCCAACGCTCTGACCACTAGGCTACCTTCCGCCCCATAATGAGTGTCTTTATAAACAAAGCTCTACTCTCAAGGTTCGAAGAATGTAATCGGTGGATGTCACTCGTAATACCAGTGTTCTTCAACGGATGTAATGAAGTCCAAATATTACCTTCTTGAAGGTTTTAAGATGTTTCTAAGTCATGGTGACCTTTCTCAACCAATCAGAATTAGTCAACATTTAGTCACACTTTTACCTAGATATCAAAATACTATAAAGGTGTATACTCTGCCGTACAATCTTGATGTGGGTAAGCAGGGTGCGTTCATTAAGACATACAACATAAAACGTTTTGCAACGGAAAACAAATGAGCGGTTCTTTTTTTTCTTTTTTCATCGGTGGCAGGAATGTTGTTCCACAGCCTGTAAACATTATCATGCCTAACTCCAATAACCCAAATTGATCATTCATTAAGCTTCTCCACTGAAACCTCCCATGTGTTTTTCTTCCTTATCTACGGCAAACGGCAAAGCCAAGAATAACAGGAACTTCTTTGCTTTCTTATGCTCTTTACAAAGTTTTGTGGCTTTCTGAGCTTTTGAAGTCGTTCGGAAATCACAGAGAACTGCTATTAATTAAAGTCTGTAAAAAGTCTGTGTACGGATACTGCAGCCGATGACTAATGAAAATCGTGCAATCTGTGTGTGCTATGGGCTTTAATACCGTCCACGCTATCACTTTATAGCCATGTCTGGCTTAGAATATCATGACTGAGAACTGATCTGACTGATTAAAGGAATATGATGACTTAAAAAGTAGGAACTGATTGATCAGAAGGAGTACACACTTTTTTTTTCATGGCGCATGTTTTGATATCAGAATAAATTGAGTTGACAAGATAAATATAGTATTTGTATATCGGGGGGGGGATACCACAATCACCAGGAGAACTAGTCTGAAAGGAAATATTTCCCCACACCTAGTTGGGTTTCACCTAGGCATGGGATTCAGAAATGGAGCACAGATATATATTTCCTTCCTGGATTGAAAGCAGGAGAATTACGACAATAAGAGCCACAACTGACACGGCTGTTTATAATCTGTCTCTCCAAACCAGTAGTCCAGTATGTTGATAAAGGCTCACTCCAGAACCATTTGGTATGTTATAAAGGTACAATCAATGAGTATTTCTCTATCAGCTTGTCTTCTACTTGGAGTGGCTGAACTATCCATTATCCAGTGTTTTTGGACTAGTTTTACAGTTGGATAAGACCGTTTGGATAGCAGTAAATCTTCCTGCTAAAGTGTGAGATAATTCTGCAGTGTGACTCAGTGGAAATGTAAGAGTAATGGGACAAAGGTCCTATAGTGGTTACTATGTCACCACTACTAGAATTCCCCTTGTGCTCTTCTCAACAAGCCCCCTTAAGAACTGCCGAGTCAGCAGTCTGGCTTGTCAAGAACCTTAACCACGTTATATTCTACTCCTTCCAGGAAAGTAATTGTCAGTTTTCTGACTGTCACAATAACATTATATAACAGGCGACTTCATTTCAGCTCAATTGTGGTGTTTTTATTAATATGAAACCTGAAGACCCGAAAAGAGCTACGCCAGAAAATGTCAAAGCCGCAATGACTGTCTCTTTCTGACCGTATCAGTGCTAGGCTAGCAGCTAGGGAGAGCTGAGAGAAAGTAAACGCTAAATCACTATTTCAAAGGCTCTGGTTGGCGCCTTGTGAAATTTATGGCATTCCGTCTGTTCTCGACCACTCCTTGTGCACATTGTGCCGGCCGGCGCTGCCAAATGTGAGAGGAATATAGATGCTAGGCCTAATTGCCAACGATCGCCCTTAAAGTCTGCCTCTATAGTGTAATGGCTAAAATCAGCGCAAGCTGTTTCTCATTTGACCGCATATTAAGTGTTCCTCCTCTGCCGAGTTTGAAGTTTGTGCTCCCCCTCCCCCTCGCTCTCTCTCTCGCGCTCTCTCTTTGTGTCTCTCTCTCTCTGCCATGTCATTTCCACCTATTTTAATGAATATAAGTCCTCCACAATCAGAGTTCATCAAAGTATTTCATCAAAGTTTTTAGGACCAGAACACATTGAGCGTAGTATACAGTAGAACAGGTTCACTGGATGGCAATTCTAGAATGTTTATTTCTTCCCAGCGAGACTGCAAGTGTTAGCCCCATGGCCGAGCTATAGATCTGATAGGAAATAGGACAATATGATAAAAAGGTGTGATTTTCCAGTACAAAATTCACTAATTTATGGGGAGAATACGGTAATTTATGGGGAGAATACAGTAATTTATGGGGAGAATACAGTAATTTATGGGGAGAATACAGTAATTTATGGGGAGAATACAGTAATTTATGGGGAGAATACAGTAGTAGATGTGTTCAACAGTGGGTTTGCATTACGGAGGTCAGGAGGAAGGTGATCCCATTGCTGCCTATGGAGAAACAGAGCTGACTCGTTGGCACACCTGGAGCGTCAGACACGGGGTTCTGGGTTCCGCCACCTGGCTGTCAGCCTGGTCTGCATTGGTACTGTACTGCAGGCTCAGGACTCACTGTTGTGCAGAGGAAAATAACGGTAACTCAGCAGTACTAGGGGAGGAATTAGGGAGGTCATTTAATTGGTCTATTCAGTTGATTTGAACAGGGACCATGTACTACAAAAACACACGTTTCAGGACACTTGAGAAATGATACAGTTGTATCAGATTTAGCTGACAGCTGATTTACATCTGCAAGTGGGTTCAAAGAATAGACAACCCAGAACCCAGAGTCCTTAAGAATGAGATTCATTGACTCATTTAAAGTCCAATTCAAGAATGGAGGGGGAAAAGTGACATTTTCTGAATGAAATTGAACCCCAAACCAACCCTTAAATTGTCCGCGGGCTTCAATATGTAGTTTCAGGAGTGAGGTAGACAGGAGAGGACACTGCAGAATATGTGGAACTGGAGTTTACATCCTACTACAACTCTGCTGGTCAGGAATCCATGATGAGGTTTAATGTGTGGAAACGTCGTGGCTCTTGCTGCGGCTCTAACAGTACAAATCCGTACAAGACGCTCCGCTGCGCACAACAGTCCACACGACCGCAAGCCGCTGGGAAACGAAACCACATTTGACAAATGTGATTATTATGAGGAAAGTGCATTGTAACGGTGGCGAGAAGGAATGTGATTGAATGTTACCCCCTTTGTCTAAATGAAGGAATCTACAGTAGTATCTAATGAATCCAATAATTGACAAATATTTAATTTATCCCCTACTTGTGTGTGGCGGAGTCATGGAAGATTGTATTTAGACTAGTCTGTTTTTTACAGGAATTTTCTCATTTTGGTTTGAGACTAATTAGCTGTGTTTAGACAATTTTTTTGGTCCGTGTTTATTTTTGAACCAGTTGTTTAAACTGAGAAGTCTAACAGACGGTTTGAATTTGACGGCGAAGGTCTGACGTTTAGGTTGCGCTCTCACTTTGCCGCTGGCTTGAAGCAACGTCTCTGAGTGCTGCTGGTTCATGTGTCTGAGGTTCTTTTCATATCCCAGGTCCCCTGGCGGAAGGGGGCTTGAGTGCGTGTTTACTTCAATTACACAAATACATGGCCTTTTTTTCCAAGCATATGAAGTGCATTTTGTGAAGTTCCCTCAAAGAACTCTTCCTAAAATGTCCTTGAATTGAGTTGGTCATGCCATTCATCCACACAGTAAGTTAGAAGATCGATCCTCACTTACCAGACAGCATTTCAGGGTCAGGCTGTTGAAATGAGACGGTGCCTTCTACATTTTTTTTCCTTCATTTTCTTTCAGCCATCAAGACTATGACTTCATCTCAGGGACACGGATGCGTAAGATGGCTCGCGAAGGACAGAACCCTCCGGAAGGCTTCATGGCCCCCAAAGCCTGGGCTGTACTGGTGGAGTACTATCAGTCTCTGGAGAAGGCTACCTAAGGTCAAATGTGGTCAAAGGTCAAAATGGGGAACATCCGGGTCGTATTCATTAGGGCACACCATAGTAAAACTTTTTCAAACGTTTTCCACCAGGAAAAATAAAAACAAGCGGTTGTCATTGGACAAGTCCAGATAGTCCCTGCCTGCTTCAGTCTGTTTCCCTCTGTTTGGTGCCTAATGAATATGACACAGCTATCTCCTCTAAAACAGTTAAAAGATGAATACGAGGACCACTCAACAGCTAGATGTCCCTCTCCAACGCACACACCTCTCTATTCTCCCCTTCTCCTGTATTTTCTCCTACTCTCCTCTCTCTCGTTCTGCTGCTACTGCCACTGGGCTTCAGTCTTACCACACTGAGTATGTACTTTATTTCAACTCACCATTACAAATTGGTTTCTCTAATTGTAAAACTATCAGTATTTTTAAATGTGTTTTAAACTGGAAGTGGGTTCAAATGTTCATTTTAAAAGGTGTGAAGAGGCAAAGATTGTTGTTTTTAGAGAACGATGCAAAAAGTTTCCTCATGATGTAACAAGATGTGGTTTAGTTGAGGATGAAAACATGATACATGTAGGAAGTCAATGCCCCTCTTAGTACTGTTTCCTAGAACTCTTACCGTGTCCATGGCTAACGTGATCATATTGATTATTTTGAGTGTTTGGCTTTGTCCATTTGTCCCCATGCACACTTCAAATAAGTCAGTGGAAAGCGTAGACTCATTTAGTGATCTGAAAACAAGCCATCGCTGTGTAGCTGCAGTATGTGGGTAACTGTCATCTGAGGTTGTTGGCCTGACTGGAACTGTGGTTTGAATTGGAGTTTGCGGTCAAGTTGAGTGCCTTGTCTTTGTCAATCGTTCTCACACAGAGACATTGCACCCCCCCACACACACACACACACACACCTGCTCATACTCCCACTTGCCTCTGTTACATTAAAGCGGTCCAATAGATCCAGGAAGTGATCTGCAAAGCAGATGAGAAGTGAACTAATGACTAAACCTTTAGAAAACCTTCCTGTTTTACCATTAGCTTTATTTCTCCATACTGATAAATGATGTTCTCTTTACCTTGATGTAGCATGTTAGTGAAGTGTTTACCACCTATGACTGGTTTAGTGAACTATCAGTATTTATTTTTTTAGTTGATGTTTATCACACAGGAGGTTGGTGGCATCTTACTTGGGGAGGACAGGCTGGTGGTAGAGACTAGAACAGGATAGGTGGAATGGTATTCCATTTGTTCTGTTCCAGCCATTATTATGAGCTGTCCTCCCCTCAGCAGCCCCCTGTGGTCTGTCACTATATATATATTTTAGTTTGTTTGCTTGTTTTAATGTTCTTTGTACTGAGTTATGATATTTTCCATTTGGTTACTACTGTACAAACATGGGTCTGCTCTGCCAGTATGGCCGGAAGAAAAGATATCGGTTTATATATTATTGTCCATGTTCTCCAATAAAGCATTTTTAGCAAATGGATACATTTAGTATTTTGTTTTTTTGTTGGTTAGCCACAGGCCACGATAGATACATATAAATAAAACTCTCAAATATACTGTGTCATCAAAGAATTCATGTTTAACTCAGAACCAAATCTAATTTGCTTCAAAAAGAACTACCATTGATGAGCTTTTACTGACTTAAACCAGAGTAGGTGATCTCATTCCCAATGTATACCGTTAAAATACCCTGCCATCTCCCATCAGGCACATATAGTGCTGACGTATGTGTGACAACCTGTAATGTTTCAACTGGTCCTGTTGTACGTCTCAGTGCCTCATGTCCACACCTTTTATATAGGAATTTCCATTCGTTTTTAATATTCTCAGACCCGGTACATTGTGCTCACTGCTCAATCATGGTAAAGAGCCCCCTCGTGCTCCATCTCTCTCCTTCTGTCTCTCCCTCCGTCTCTGTTTCTGACACACACACACACACACAGTCCCAGCTCCCAGCTGTGGCCCAGATGCGTGGGCCCTGTGAAAGTGGAACACACAGGGTAAATGCATGGCCTTAAGTCGCCCCTCTCAGACAGGAGGACCCTGGATATTCCATCTAAGCCACCTCATGGAGACCTCCGTAACCAATAGACCTGCCTGCCAGCAGTCATTTTTCTACTCCGCGTTGCCAGACCTTGTTCAATCTCAAATGGTAATCAAGCTCGGACCTCGATACCTCTTCAAAGGGAGAGCTGTTGTTTTTTTAGCTGTAAATGGAGGAATGCTGTAGGGATTTGGGAAGCTTGCCTTACATTTTGGTTGTCCTTTTAACTTTCTCTGAGGGAATGAGGGGCTGTAGTTCTCTGGGGGGGGTTCAGGTGTGCAGAGTTATACTGCAGATTCCCTTCAACCCTTGTGATGTTCTAGATGGATCACACACATTGTATAAGAAGTGATTCTACCATCTATCACTCCTTTTCATCTGAATGAAGAATCGAGACCATTTTTCAGATGGCTCTACCTTTAATCAGATGTGGCTTTGAACTTTTGTCATCTCTGATTTCATCAAATTTGCCAAAGAGTATTCCTTTACAACATGGCTGGCTGCCAGCCCCAAATATACTACTAGAAAGATGTTAATGCTTCTACTAATGTTACTGTGCCATGTACCTGTCTGTCTACTCACCTGTCTGTCTACTCACCTGTCTGTCTACTCACCTGTCTGTCTACTCACCTGTCTGTCTACTCACCTGCCTGTCTACTCACCTGCCTGTCTACTCACCTGCCTGTCTACTCACCTGTCTGTTCTACTCACCTGTCTGTCTGTCTACTCACCTGTCTGTCTGTCTACTCACCGGTCTGTCTGTCTACTCTACTCACCTGTCTGTCTACTCTACTCACCTGTCTGTCTACTCTGTCTGTCTACTCTCTGTCTACTCTACTCACCTGTCTGTCTGTCTACTCACCTGTCTGTCTGTCTACTGTCTACTCACCTGTCTGTCTACCTGTCTGTCTGTCTACTCACCTGTCTGTCTACTCTGTCTACTCACCTGTCTGTCTGTCTACTCACCTGTCTGTCTACTCTACTCACCTGTCTGTCTACTACTCACCTGTCTGTCTACTCACCTGTCTACTCTCACCTCTGTCTGTCTACTCTCACCTGTCTGTCTGTCTACTCTACTCACCTGTCTGTCTGTCTACTCACCTGTCTGTCTGTCTACTCACCTGTCTGTCTGTCTACTCACCTGTCTGTCTGTCTACTCACCTGTCTGTCTGTCTACTCACCTGTCTGTCTACTCTACTCACCTGTCTGTCTACTCTACTCACCTGTCTGTCTACTCTACTCACCTGTCTGTCTACTCTACTCACCTGTCTGTCTACTCTACTCACCTGTCTGTCTACTCACCTGTCTGTCTACTCACCTGTCTGTCTGTCTACTCACCTGTCTGTCTGTCTACTCACCTGTCTACTCACCTGTCTACTCTACTCACCTGTCTACTCTACTCACCTGTCTACTCTACTCACCTGTCTGTCTACTCACCACCTGTCTGTCTGTCTACTCACCTGTCTACTCACCTGTCTACTCACCTGTCTACTCACCTCACCTGTCTGTCTACTCTACTCACCTGTCTACTCTACTCACCTGTCTACTCTACTCACCTGTCTACTCTACTCACCTGTCTACTCTACTCTACTCACCTGTCTACTCTACTCACCTGTCTGTCTACTCTACTCACCTGTCTGTCTACTCACCTCACCTGTCTGTCTACTCTACTCACCTGTCTACTCTACTCACCTGTCTGTCTGTCTACTCGTCTGTCTGTCTGTCTACTCTACTCACCTGTCTGTCTGTCTACTCTACTCACCTGTCTGTCTGTCTACTCTACTCACCTGTCTGTCTGTCTACTCACCTGTCTGTCTACTCACCTGTCTACTCTACTCACCTGTCTGTCTGTCTACTCTACTCACCTGTCTGTCTGTCTACTCACCTGTCTGTCTACTCACCTGTCTACTCTACTCACCTGTCTGTCTGCTCTACTCACCTGTCTACTCACCTGTCTACTCTACTCACCTGTCTACTCTACTCACCTGTCTGTCTGTCTACTCACCTGTCTACTCTACTCACCTGTCTGTCTGTCTACTCACCTGTCTGTCTACTCTACTCACCTGTCTGTCTACTCTACTCACCTGTCTGTCTACTCTACTCACCTGTCTGTCTACTCTACTCACCTGTCTGTCTACTCTACTCACCTGTCTGTCTACTCTACTCTACTCACTGATATCACTTATTCATATTGACTTGAATTACAGTCTCACATCGTCAGTCTCACCATTTTACTTTTTGTTATCTTGGCTAAAACTGTAGAACAACTTTGCTGAAACTGTTTCCAGACAGTTTTATGTACAATACAGTTTGAGATTTCCATAAATGCTAGACTCGACCGGAGGTGCTATACTGTGGGATATCTACTTTGAAAGCAGTTTAGAAAATGGCATTGCATATATTAGAACGGAGGCAAATGCAATAAGGAAAAATGCAACTCAAGTAACATCTAAGGACTTACATATAACTAGTGGCCAGCTGATCAACTGGCAATGCAACAAGATGCCTTAGTAGCGCAGGCTTAATGTACTGTAATGCCATTTGTGATTGATGTGAAAAGAGTGATCTGTTCCTCCTCTAGCACATCCACCACTATCTCTGCTATCCCAGAGATTCTCCAGTCCATAGAAATGCACAGTGACCCATCCACCACTATCTCTGCTATCCCAGAGATTCTCCAGTCCATAGAAATGCACAGTGACCCATCCACCAATATCTCTGCTATCCCAGAGATTCTCCAGTCCATAGAAATGCACAGTGACCCATGTGGCACATATGATGACCTCACACCCCCTCTCCATCGCCAAAAGATTCTGCCGCTTACATGGATTCCAGCTGCATTTAACTTCAATTTCCCCCCCATCTGGTTCTAGTTCCCATTCAAAGCCAGCCATTATAAAAATAGGCTTCTTCTTCTTCTCTGCAAAATGCAATACAATGGTATTTACACCAGGATGTCTGGGGACTCTGGACAGATGAATCAAAGCAAAGCCAACTCCAGCCTGTCATAAAATGGGACAGGGGGGATTGTCATCCTTATGTCTCTGTTCCCAGATCAAGTCCATACTGACTCCATAGCATCCTGGTCACATGGTCTAGAGAGATGACTATATAATAACAGCATAGTACAGTAGGCTAGCCTGGCTCCAGATCTGTTTCTGCTGTGTAGCCAACTCCTATGGTCATTTGCATGACAACGATCAGGATCCAGGCTAAATACAGTATACTAAGTAAGTCTTGGAGCTTGGCGGTCCATTAAGGGGTGTTGTGGAGACAGCTGTAGTTGCATAATGATCGTTTCTCTTTATCGGAGTATCGTCACCACGGTGTTTACACTGTAGCTATGTGATCCTATTACTTTTTTTTGGCTCCCGTCATGAATTAGTGTAGTGATGTCATCCAAAGTGGACATAAATCGCTATGAAAAGACTTGATAACATCAGCCTGGGGGTTAATGACAAATGATTGGCCGCTGTCATGTAAACACACATCGTGTAGCCTTGCTACTTCTACTCGCTGTTGATATATGATACTGAAGACATGTTATTACTACAACATCTCGGCTGGGATAAATCCATGAAGGTTTATTATGTTATCCTGTCTGTGCGTCGTGTCAGAGTGAGACGGGACAGGCCGGGAGACCATTACCTCAGTAGAGGGGGAAGACTAGAACATACGAAGAGGAGGATATCATTCATCAAATGATCCTGCTCTGGCCCGCCGCACATCAAAAGGATATGCATCTGTTTCAGGCAGGGAACGAGGGGAGGACCAAGGAGGAATTCTTCCAGGCTGTTTTACCACACAGGGGTAAGCTGCCTGACAGGCACGTACTGAGGTGGGCTTTGAGACCAGCCTAGCTCCAGGCCAGCTCCAGCCTGCTGTATCTACCCAGCCCATCGCCTTCCCCCTATAGTCCTACCTACTGAGCACTAGCTGTCTGACAATGGGTACATTCCACCTGCCTGGTATGCCTGCCTACCACCTACCTGGAGGAAAGAGATGAGGGATTTTCATGATGTCACTGCTGGGTGCAGTCCCTAAGCATGTGATGTCATAGAACGTATGGTATGGGGACAACAAGTTGGGAGAAGCTGGGCCTAGTTCTAACAACATTGCCATGGCAATGATATCTAAACGCTTCTTTGTTTTATTTGAGGATTCCACCAGACCAGTCAGCCCCCTCTCTCTCTCTCTCTCTCTCTCTCTCTCTCTAGAACAACTGCAGGCATCATTATGGAATTGTCCGTCAAAGGATGACCGTGACATTCAAGTGATAGGCTGGCACACCGGTAGTCATTGTGAAGAATTCCCGCTCATAATCTCTATCAATCTCCCCACACGCCTCTCATGTTGAACAACGGACCACATGTAGCTGCCAGAATAAAGGAAAGGCCTCCGTAAATGAGGGAAACAAAGTATATTGAACGGTTAAGCACAAATGTTAATTAAGCATTTAACATCCCATCATGTTGAGGGTCATGTAGAAAAATGCCCAGTGGCCCATTATTTTATCTACCATGTCTAGAAGAAGAGATCTCAGTGCCTTTGAAAGAGGGTCTCAAAGGAGCTTAGAGGGTTTAAAGGGTGTGTGTGTGTGTCTGTGTGTCTCAGTCACCAGACATCAACCAAATTGAACACTGATGGGGAGAGATTCTGGAGCGGCGCCTGAGACAGCGTTTTCCTCCACCATCAACAGAACACCAAATGATGGAATTTCTCGTGGAAGAATGGAGTCACATCCCTCCAATAGAGTTCCAGACACTTGTAGAATCTCTGCCAAGGTGCACTGAAGCTGTTCTGGCAGCTTGTGGTGGTCCAACACAATATTAAGACACTTTATGTTGGTGTTTCCTTTATTTTGGCAGATACCTGTATATTTGTTCATGAAGGCTTGGAGTTGTGAACTTGATTTCACTACTGTTACTATTGATACTTGGAGTTGTGAACTTGATTTCACTACTGTTACTATTGATACTTGGAGTTGTGAACTTGATTTCACTACTGTTACTATTGATACTTGGAGTTGTGAACTTGATTTCACTACTGTTACTATTGATACTTGGAGTTGTGAACTTGATTTCACTACTGTTACTATTGATACTTGGAAGTTGTGCAGCGAAGGGATGCTACTAAAGGCGAGCAACGGAGGCCTTTTGAAAGGTGAGTATCCGAATGAAATGTAATAGAAACCTGAATGTTTAAAACTATAGTTTATCGTGCTCTATAGTAAGCAAACTTGGCTCGCTGTGACTGCTAACTATTGTCATTGGCTCCTAGCTCTCAATATCGAAGAATTTAGCCTCTAGTCTAGGCCCATGTCCAATGACCTCCTGCATATTTCACACCTGCACCATAGTACCACGCCTCTGAAACAACACAAGCCCTAACAAGAGAACCATTCAATCCACTGTACTGTTTGCAGGTGCATTTGAATGGCATGAATGAATAGACTTAAAGCACCTGGACCCACACGAGGACGACAACACATGGATTGTTCCCCCCTGCACAGTGCCTCTGTCTGCATGATATCTCCTGTCTGCTGGGGTTCCCCAAAACTTCACACCTTGGACACGTAGTGTACTCCTCTACTGTTGTCCACATGCCAAGAAGGTTCAGTCTCTCTTTCTCTGTCATGCTCTTTCTCTGTCTCTCATCTCTTTCTCATGCTCTCTCTCTATCCTATATATATATATATAAGTTTACATACCCCTTAGCCAAATACATTTAAACTCAGTTTTTCACAATTCCTGACATTTAATCCGAGTAAAAATTCCCTGTTTTAGGTCAGTTAGCATCACCACTTTATTTTAAGGATGTGAAATGCCAGAATAATAGTAGAGAGAATTATTTATTTCAGCTTTTACTTCTTTCATCGCATTCCCAGTGGGTCAGACGTTTACATACACTCAATTAGTATTTGGTAGCATTGCTTTTAAATTGTTTAACTTGGGTCAAACGTTTCAGGTAGCCTTCCACAAGCTTCCCACAATAAGTTGGATGAATTCTGGCCCATTCCTCCAGACAGAGCTGGTGTAACTGAGTCAGATTTGTAGGCCTCCTTGCTCGCACATGCTTTGTCATTTCTGCCCACACATTTTCTATGGGATTGAGGTCAGGGCTTTGTGATGGCCACTCCAATACCTTGACTTTGTTGTCCTTAAGCCATTTTGCCACAACTTTGGAAATATGCTTGGGGTCATTGTCCATTTGGAAGACCCATTTGTGACCAAGCTTTAACTTCCTGACTGTCTTGAGCTGTTGCTTCAATATATCTACATAATCTTCCTCCCTCATGATGCCATCTATTTTGTGAAGTGCACAAGTCCCTCCAGCAGCAAAGCACCCCCACTACATGATGCTGCCACCCCCGTGCTTCACGGTTGGGTTGGTGTTCTTCAACTTGCAAGCCTCCCCTTTTCCCTCCAAACATAACGATGGTCAATATGGCCAAACAGTTCTATTTTTGTTTCATCAGACCAGAGGACATTTCTCCAAAAAGTATGATCTTTGTCCCCATGTGCAGTTGCAAACTGTAGTCTGACTTTTTTATGGCGGTTTTGGAGCAGTGGCTTCTTCCTTGCTGAGAGGCCTTTCAGGGTTTATTGATATAGGACTCGTTTTACTGTGGATATAGATACTTTGTACTGGTTTCCTCCAGCATCTTCACAAGGTCCTTTGCTGTTGTTCTGGGATTGATTTGCACTTTTCGCACCAAAGAACGTTCATCTCTAGGAGACAGAACGCGCCTCCTTCCTGAGCGGTATGACAGCTGCATGATCCCATGGTGTTTATACTTGCATACTATTGTTTGTACAGATTAATGTGGTACCTTCAGGCATTTGGAAATTGCTCCCAAGGGTGAATCAGACTTGTGGAGGTCAAGAATTATTTTTCTGAGGTCTTGGGCTGATTTCTTTTGATTTTCCTATGATGTCAAGCAAAGAGGCACTGAGTTTGAAGGTAGGCCTTGAAATACATCCACAGGTACACCTCCAATTGACTCAAATGATGTCAATTAGCTTATTAGAAGCTTCTAAAGCCATGGCATCATTTTCTGGAATTTTCCAAGGTGTTTAAAGGCACAGTCAACTTAGCGTATGTAAACTTCTGACCCACTGGAATTGTGATACAGTGAATTATATGTGAAATAATCTGTCTGTTAGCAATTGTTGGAAAAATTACTTGTCATGAACAAAGTAGATGTCCTAACCGACTTGCCAAAAATATAGTTTAACAAGAAATTTGTGGAGTGGTTGAAAAACGAGTTTTAATGACTCCAACCTAAGTGGATGTAAACTCCGACTTCAACTGTATATATGTGTGTGTGTGTGTGTGTATATATATATATATCTTCCTAATTCTCTCTCAAGAAACCACAGCCAATGCATAAGCAGTGTAGGATCTGAACATATATCTTTCCTAAACCAATCTCAGAACTGTAGTCAGACTGTAGAGAGTGGAGATACCGTATGCCTGAGGGGTACAGGAGAGATAGGGTTGCTACAGCAGTCAGCCTGTTATTGTCTCAAAGTTGAAAAAGGTTTGGAGAGAGAGAGAGTGAATGGGTCATTTTGATGCATATAATATGGGGGAAAGAATGTTGAAGTATAGGCCTAGGTCACGTGATCAAGGTATAGAATAATGAATGAATGTCAATCCAATCTGTCCATATTGAGATAACACACGTGTGTCTCTTGACATGATCTCTACTACATCTTTGCACCTGGAAATAAATCAAACCGACCACATGTTTTTAGTGTTTTTAATAATCCACTTTACCGCCATACAGCCGCTATACAATAGCTCCTTATACAACATCTGTGTGTTGACCCCATATCATATCCTGTGCGACATAGATCACACAACACAGGCACCTGAGTTCACTCCAAGTTCACAAGGTAATACTCACGGCGTAAGGGATAATTGGTACCTGTGTGAGTGACTTCCAGACGCTTGTTTTTCAGTAATAAAGTGTAGTGATGCGGTTTCAGCTCTCACCAGCCTCTACCTTGGCAGGGCACCTTTTGGCAATCTCAGATTCCCCGCGTATCATCAGATGTGCTGCTATCCGATGTCACCTTGTACTTGTCTTGGACATTGTTCTAGCTTTGATCATAAATTGCCGTAATTATTCCGGTGGCCTATACTTTACAGCCTACTTCCCGTAAGAAACACAATTCATGGAACAGGAGAAGCCGGTGCTGTGGTAGTTGTACAGTACACAAGCACAGCGGGGTAAAGGGGAGTGGCCTACCTGACTGGATAAATGGGCCCAATTAAATGCGTCTTTTATGTTTTTCATCAGCAATGCACTTTGCAGCTCTCGCTGCTGCTGCTATTGTGCCGCGTCTTCTCCCAGGCTCTTCATGAGTGAGTCCGGATGTGTAAACGAACCGAGGGTGAAATTGAACCAGCTTTTTTTTCTCTACCTCCTCCCTCACTCCATCCTCCTATTTTTCTTTCATCTCCAAAACACAAATAAATAAATGAAGGGAACCTGAGAGGTGAATGCAGGGAATTGTTCATTTGCGGGTTCCGGAAAACCGGAGAAATCAGGACTTAAATTGGGGGTGTTTGACTGACTCATTTGGCTTTTAATAGTGACACACACACTTAACCCTAGAGTGCCCACAGCCCACACCTTACCGTAATCACATAGGCTACTGTGTCGCTTGTCTTTCTTCTACCCTCTTGTATATATGGCTGGGATTTGCCAAGGACCTCAAGACACGATATTATCATGATACCTTGTTCCCGATACGATAGGTATTGCGATTCTCACGATTCTATATGTATTATGATTTGATACTGAAATGTTAGTGCGAACCGATGCTCCAAACATATTGCTCCCCATATGTCTATTACAGAGGGACAATAGAGAGACATGAGAAATCAAGTTTGGATCAGTCATGGAAATAAAAGTGCTGAAAACAAATTGGCTCCTTATTTAAAAAAAGATGGAGAACAAGCTATGAAGGAACAATACTGGAGTTTGCAGGTACAGCCAACTTGTGTAAAAATAATATTGTGATAATCAAGCTTTATTTATACATCACATTTCAGACATGCAATGCAATGTGTTTTACAGGGGGGTGAAAATAAAAGGTGAAATATTTACTACACAACAAACATAGGATTTCAGCCACCTCAGGTTCATATCATCCAAAATAATATCACACTATGTAACTAGCAACTTTTCCCCATATCACTACTTGTACACAAACATCCATCTATCACTCCAGTGTTAAATTGCTCTATTGTAATTATTTTGCCACTATGGCCTACTTATTGTCTTACCTCCCTTATCCTACCTCATTTGCACACACTGTATATAGACTTTTTGTGTTATTGACTGTATGTTTGTTTATTCCATGTGTAACTCTTTGTTGTTGTACAGTGGGGCAAAAAAGTATTTAGTCAGCCACCAATTGTGCAAGTTCTCCCACTTAAAAAGATGAGAGAGGCCTGTAATTTTCATCATAGGTACTCTTCAACTATGACAGACAAAATGAGAAAAAGAATGTAGGATTTTTTTGTAGGATTTTTAATGAGTTTATTTGCAATTTATGGTGGAAAATAAGTATTTGGTCAATAACAAAAGTTTATCTCAATACTTTGTTATATACCCTTTGTTGGCAATGACAGAGGACAAACGTTTTCTGTAAGTCTGCACAAGGTTTTCACACACTGCTGCTGGTATTTTGGCCCATTCCTCCATGCAGATCTCCTCTAGAGCAGTGATGTTTTGGGGCTGTTGCTGGGCAACACAGACTTTCAACTCCCTCCAAAGATTTTCTATGGGGTTGAGATCTGGAGACTGGCTAGGCCACTCCAGGACCTTGAAATGCTTCTTACGAAGCCACTCCTTCGTTGCCCGGGCGGTGTGTTTGGGATCATTGTCATGCTGAAAGACCCAGCCACGTTTCATCTTCAATGCCCTTGCTGATGGAAGGAGGTTTTCACTCAAAATCTCATGATACATGGCCCCATTCATTCTTTCCTTTACACGGATCAGTCGTCCTGGTCCCTTTGCAGAAAAACAGCCCCAAAGCATGATGTGTCCACACCCATGCTTCACAGTAGGTATGGTGTTCTTTGGATGCAACTCAGCATTCTTTGTCCTCCAAACACGACGAGTTGAGTTTTTACCAAAAAGTTATATTTTGGTTTCATCTGACCATATGACATTCTCCCAATCTTCTTCTGGATCATCCAAATGCTCTCGAGCAAACTTCAGACGGGCCTGGACATGTACTGGCTTAAGCAGGGGGACACGTCTGGCACTGCAGGATTTGAGTCCCTGGCGGCATAGTGTGTTGCTGATGGTAGGCTTTGTTACTTTGGTCCCAGCTCTCTGCAGGTCATTCACTAGGTCCCCCCGTGTGGTTCTGGGATTTTTGCTCACCGTTCTTATGATCATTTGATGTGATCACCCCACGGGGTGAGATCTTGCGTGGAGCCCCAGATCGAGGGAGATTATCAGTGGTCTTGTATGTCTTCCATTTCCTAATAATTGCTCCCACAGTTGATTTCTTCAAACCAAGCTGCTTACCTATTGCAGATTCAGTCTTCCCAGCCTGGTGCAGGTCTACAATTTTGTTTCTGGTGTCCTTTGACAGCTCTTTGGTCTTGGCCATAGTGGAGTTTGGAGTGTGACTGTTTGAGGTTGTGGACAGGTGTCTTTTATACTGATAACAAGTTCAAACAGGTGCCATTAATACAGGTAACGAATGGAGGACAGAGGAGCCTCTTAAAGAAGAAGTTACAGGTCTGTGAGAGCCAGAAATCTTGCTTGTTTGTAGGTGACCAAATACTTATTTTCCACCATAATTTGCAAATAAATTCATTAAAAATCCTACAATGTGATTTTCTGGATTTTTTATTTTTCATTTTGTCTGTCATAGTTGAAGTGTACCTATGAGGAGAATTACAGGCCTCTCTCATCTTTTCAAGTGGGAGAACTTGCACAATTGGTGGCTGACTAAATACTTTTGTGCCCCACTGTATGTGTCGAAAATGCTTTGCTTTATCTTGGCCAGGTCACAGTTGTAAATGAGAACTTGTTCTCAACTAGCCTACCTGGTTAAATAAAGGTGAAATAAAAAATGTAAGCAATGAGACCCAAGGGGGCATGGCATATTGTGAATGTACCACAGCGAAGAGCTGTTGTTTGGCACAATGCGTTACCCTTTCTTAACTTGTTATTATACGCAACAAACATGTACGAATTCACAGCATCAGTGATATGTTTATAATTTGCATGTCGCTGAAATATTTTCCCAGTTAGACCGTCATTTATCTCCATCAGACATTTATTGCAGACCACTTATTGGCATTGTTTTCTGGTCGTTAAAGCACTGACTTGGTCTGTTCAGTCAGTGTGGTTATCCAGAAATATGGAGAGAAAAATTCCAGTGATTCTCTATTTTTTCCCATAAAAGTTTTTATTGCTGTGAGAATGATGGGATTCCCTTTTCACTGTTCCTTGGAGAGGCAGTGCATGCAGCCTCCCTGTGGTACAGCCATTCTGATCGCTCCCCACTGGGACTCGTGGCTGCAGGTTGAACGACTGTCTGAGCAGCTCCTGAAGTAGCCCAGCTGTCTTGACTGGCTCATTACTGATCATCAACAAAAGGTCCTATACCGTCGTCCTCCTCTTTAGCAATACACAGGCTACGTCCGTCGGCTGTATCAACGCATATAACTTCAGTCAGAATTGAGAGGAGAAACCGGATACGGCTTCTCCTTCGCGTTCCAAGGGGTTACGCATGTTTTCGTTTCCGTTGTCCAGAAAGTCCCTCATCCTCATATCACAGTTAGTTAATCACTCGTCTCCATCGAGGCCTGGAGCCCACAGACGAGCCGAGCTGAGCTGAAATGTTGAAACCCAATCAATGTTTACCCTATAACACAGTTAACGTAAGCCAAATTTCAAGGTTAAGTGTAAAAGCAAATTCAATTTTGATCCGCAGGATTTAAACCGCCAATGACTATCTGAGAAAAGGAGAGACATGGTGTGGCACATAGACAACAAGATGGTGAAAATCACAGTTTGGAACGGAACACTGTCCCAGGCTCAAATTGATCTCCAATGTTATTTTTCTCAGTCTTTTCATTCTCAGTCTTTTCATTCTCATTTACATTTAAGCCACTTATCCAGAAAAAATTGGCAAAGACATCCATGGAACAGCCACTACAATGTGATCAAATGCCCTGATCTAAAGTATAACAAATATTAAATATGACTTGGACTGGGCCTGTAATTATGTTGAAATGGTAAGTGTTATCATCAGTTGAATGTGTTGGATAGGATTAAAAGAAGTTGTACTTTTTTTGTCCAAATGTATGACCTCTCTTGATGTATGGTAGTAAAATACAACACAGAAGAGATGATCTCTCATATCCAAGACTAATACGAAACAGCTTTTTCTGGCCTGTAGGCCTGCAGAATGTTCATCCTTACTGCACAGCACAATGATTCATACATTTCTACAAAAACAGAATTCTCTGAAAATGCATTCTGGTTGCCGGGGACGAAACTTCTCTCGTAGTTTGTCCCAAAAAATAACTGACTTTCTGCAATTTCAAAAGGGACCTCGGCGCCCACAACAATTATGAAATGCAACAGCTGGTTTCTTTACTTTGTAGAAATGCTCTGTCTTTGAGTTTGAACATTGTGCATATTACTAAATAACATGGTTCCAGTTTCTTTACCGTGACATTTATTTATGGGAATCGTCTTGGTAACAGTAATGAAAATATAGACCCGTCAACAGTATCAGATATACATCCTCCGGGAGGTCATTACTTTATGATGTGGTATGTTCAGAATCAGATGCCATCCACAAAGGATTCACCAGTCTCAAAGACGCTTCCCTGGGTGCCTTGTGTCAGCCAGTCAACCCTTTGCTTTAGGTACATATCACAGGAGGCTTCTGAGGGCAGGACGGCTCATAATAATGGCCAAAGCGGACTGAATGGAAACCATGTACAGTGCATTCGGAAAGTATACAGACCCTGTGACTTTTTACACATTTTTATTACGTTACAGCCTTATTCTATTATTACGTTACAGCCTTATTCCCCTCATCAATCTACACACAATACCCCTTAATGACAAAGACAAAACAGGTCTCTAGACATTTTTGCAAATGTATTAAAAATAAAAACCAAATATTTAGACCCTTTACTCAGTACTTTGTTGAAGCACCTTTGGCCTTGAGTCTTCTTGGGTATGATGCTACAAGCTTGGCACACCTGTATTTGGGGAGTTTCTCCCATTCTTCTCTGCAGATCCTCTCAAGCTCTGTCAGGTTGGATGGGGAGCATCGCTGCACAGCTATTTTCAGGTTTTTCAAGAGATGTTCGATCAGGTTTAAGTCTGGGCTCTGGCTGGGCCACTCAAGGACATTCAGAGACTTGTCCTGTAGCCACTTCTGTGTTGTCTTTGCTGTGTGCTTATAGTCGCCCCAGTCTGAGGTCCTGAGCGCTCTAGAGCAGGTTTTCATCAAGGATCTCTCTGTACTTTGCTCTGTTCATCTTTCCCTCGATCCTGATTAGTCTCCCAGTTCCTGCTGCTGAAAAACATCCCCACAGCATGATGCTGCCTCCACTATGCTTCACCGTAGCGATGGTGCCATGTTTCCTCCAGACGCGACGCTTGGTAATTCAGGCCAAAGAGTTCAATCTTGGTTTCAGACCAGATAGAGACCAGATAAGACCAGATAATCTTTTTTCTCATGGTCTGAGTCCTTAAAGTGCCTTTTAATGAGCCTACAGAGGATTGGCTTCTGTGTGGCCACTCTACCATAAAGACCTGATTGGTGGAGTGCTGCAGAGATGTCCTTCTGGAAGGTTCTCATATCTCCACAGAGGAACTCTGGAGCTCTGTCAGAGTGACCATCGGGTTCTTGGTCACCTCCCTGACCAAGGCCCGTCTCCCCTGATTGCTCAGTTTGGCCAGGCAGCCAGCTCTAGGAAGAGTCTTGGTGGTTCCAAACTTCTTCCATTTAAGAATGATGGAGGCCTGTGTATTATTGGAGACCAACAATGCTGCAGAAATGTTTCGGGACCCTTTCCCAGATCTGTGCTACGACACAATCCTGTCTCGGAGCTCTACGAACAATTCCTTTCACCTCATGGCTTGGTTTCTGCTATGACATGCACTGTCAACTGTGGGACCTTATATAGACAGGTGTGTGCCTTTCCAAATCATGTCCAATCAATAATATAATTTAACACAGGTGGACTCCAATCAAGTTGTAGAAGCATCTCAAGGATGATCAATGGAAACAGGATGCACCTGAGCTCAATTGACCCCATTACCCTTTTTTGACAAGCTGCTTCAAAGCTGTAATGTTTACATTTATTCTGATTATTTCCAGGGATACAGAACATCTTGAAATATATGTAGATATCTTTGTTAGAAAGAATGCTATATTTCCCTTGACGTAACAAGGCTGAATGTAAAGAATTGTTCAATATACTCCACTCTCCCATCGACGTAAGTTATTTGTTATGTTTTTACTATGTATAAGGTTAATTGGGATACCAAAAGCTGTTTACTGACACACTGCCTGACACCCAATTCTGCCAACAAACGTCCAGCCACCAACCTACATGTGACCTGTCATCTGGCATGTGACAGGTCTGCGGTGTTGTGCTAACATTAGCTAGAGTAGTGTTACTCCACTTTTTCCCACTCTTGACAAATTGCAGCGTTGAGAGGCACCAAAGTGAGAAATGCAAGTGCAAACAGCTTCGCTCCCTCCAACACTGCTGAAATACACCACACTGCCAAGACCCTAGCTGGGTACAGTATAATTCAGCCTTTGGCTCCCTGTGCTATTAAGCTGTCAAATATAAAACCAACAGTATTATGACTACTGTTTTCTGCCTAGATGCAATACTTTAAAGCGACTCATAAAGAGGCACGATCATTTATTTCAAGACTTTTTTTAAATGTTGCAACAACAAACATTTATTTGAATAATGATTTTTTTTTAAATAAAGAAGGTAAAAAGTATTTTTATTGGCATACAACAATTTAAAAAATAATTTTAATCCAAACCACATGAAGACAAACATTTGATACAACGAAACTCAAAAGCACCTCCGTAAAGCTCTGAGAATTTCCATAATTTTGTGGTGGAATTTGCACACTACAATTATCTTTGAAATGATAGGCTAACTGTAAACATTTTGAATAATCAAATGCAACTGGTTGGCCATGAACAATAATCAGAAATTGTATCCAACGGACATATATAGAGGTAATAGCTCTTTCGATTAGTCAAATCAAATGTACTTGTACTACCGTAAAGTGCTGAGATAGGAAGATTTTTATGGTACGTTTTAAACTTGTTAATTAACCTCTATTTCTGCCGCTCATCCTGTCTGCTTTAGCTGTTTATTTGCTAGTTTGATTGTCTGGCTGCAGCTCCCAGCTTTCTCTGAGATTTTTCTACTGTAAATCACATCGAAGCAGACAGTCTGACTGCCTAAAGCCCTGGCTGGTGTACAGAAACTCAACCTTTCTCAGGAGTTCGGTTTAATGAAAGGATCTAGTAGTACGCTGATCTAGGATCAGGCTTCCTGTGACAATGCACACCTGTACATTGGAACCGTCATGAGATCTGAAGCTGGTCTTCTTTCTCAAAACACTGACGGATCATCCTCATCTCCACACAAGTGTAATTACTGTCATCGAGAAAAGGTTGTTGCTTAATTATGTTAACACTATAATCTGCTTGCTGCTGGTTGGCTTTGATAAGCTCAGGTAACATGTGGGTGTGTTGGTTCTGTTGACTAGATGAAACCACACCAGATAACATGGTGGGACAGTTTGGGGACGGCGATGTAAGACGACATGCTTCAGCATGTATTGTAAGGGTATCAATTCAAGTCAATATTGTTCAAGTCAAGGGCGCAACTTTCACTGGGGGGGGCATGTCCCACATTCTGAAATTGCATTTTTTGTCCCCCCTAGTTTAATCATTGGAATGTGATACAAAACCAGGCAACAGTGTGTTTTTAGGACCATGCGGACGCCTCCGAGCGGTCGGGTACGCTGTTTGGAGTGTTTACCCGACTGGATAACAAAAAAATGAACAAAAATGATTATGTCCCCCCCACTTCTAAAACCAAAGTTGCGCCCCTGGTGGGGGACGGTTATGTAAAAGGACATGCTTCAGCCTGTATTGTAACGGTATCAGTGTACTCAATCAGAGACTGTTTGTTCAAGTCAATATCAAAGTGTCTTAGATTGCCTGTTTATCTCATGTTCCCCCTGTGTAACAGTTCATTAAAACAATTTCCGTGTCCATTTGTTGTTAGTCGGACTCCCATGTCATAGGTGCACAGATGAGTTATTAACATGGCCCGTAGCTCTTATGTTCTTCAGAGTCAACATTTCTGGTAAATATTACGAGCTGCACTTTACATGGGAAGAAGGGGACATTTTGTTCTTTGCCGTTGCTTGAGGAGATGGTTTTCTCTTTGTGGCGGCTCAGTAAAATGGTTTTCAATTGTTTCCCCCCGTTGACCACAGACACTTTGTTCACTTTCTCAAGGAGGAATTCCAGGCCCAGCGGCCAAGGCCTCCTCCGCATAGTGACTGAGCATGAAAACATGCCCAATATGCATCACATCTGCCCCCAACAACTCCCATGGGGACGGCATGTTGGCGCGTCAGTTCGAGACGACATTCTCCAGACCTGGTCTTAGCTTCTCAACTTGTGAGTGTAGCCCAAAACTCCATGACAAATGTGTTTCTCTGTACCACAATTAGGCCTCAGACTGCAATTCCCAACTAAATATTGCAGCTGGAGACTTGAAGTGCAATTGTGAAAGACATCATGAGCCTTCTACGTTCTGTTAAATTAGAATTGACATATCCTGATTTGGCTTTGGCTTACACTTGTATAAACGTTTCTCCAATTGTTGCCACTTTTATTAGGGTTAACCTACTGGAGTTCATTAAGCGTGGGTGTAGGTGCTGACAGACCAACAGACCTCCATGAAGTCTAAAGGGGGTAGGGACGTCCAAAGGATCCCAGATAGCAAGGACCATCTGAAAACTAGACTAGTGGTGGAGCTGGCTAGCCATTCTTAGTATCTAGTTAGCTAGTCATCTAGTCACATTGAAAGCTAGCCATGTTAGCACCTGGTACTGTTCTAGCCTTACATGGTTAACGTTAGACTACTTTGTGAATGTTGAAATAGTTATGCAAGTGCGTGAACCAGGGTACTTGTCAGCAAACTAAACGGATTGGAGTCTGTTACGCATATACACTTGTCCCATACAGGTCTACATTTCTCATCAGCACTACACAGCTGATTGAGATAATCAACTAATCATCAAGCTTTGATAATTTGAATCAGCTGTGTGGTGTTAAGGAAAAATACTAAGTGTGAACCCCATGGAGTCCCTAGGACAGAGTTTGGGAAACACTGATAACCATCTTCTCTCACGCAGCGTCTAGCCAACCATGTGTCAATACACCGTCAGCCCATCCTTCATCAGTATAGCCTCTCATTTGTACAAGTGGACTAAGAGATTTACTACAGCTCAAGTCTTTCCCACCTAATCAGTCTTCATAGTGGAGGGTTATACCCAGGACGTCCCAGCTGGCATGCATTATAACATAGGCTTACAGTCGCTTACACACACACACACACACACACACACACACACACACACACACACACACACACACAACACAATGCTTGCATACACACACACGCATGCTATTATAGCGTAGGTAGACACAGTGCATGGTTAAATAACCCTATCAGAGCGACAGTGGGATCCCTGCTTGCACATGGATCCTATTTGTAAAGCTGGAGCCAACAGGGCTCTCTAGTTGTATCTCCTTATGAATAATTTTAATTCAGTCTCGTTGTCAGTGACACATCGCTCCAAACCAGTGGCGTTGTTGGTGCTGATGAATACTTTGTCTGTCAGACCAAGAAAAACAGACACCTCGCTGCATGTGCGTGGCTGCTGTGCTGAGATGGATCTAGTTCAAATAAACGACAGAAAAAGTAGGCTATACTGTAGGTGCCAACTGACCTGAACATCTTATGTCCATATGGGATTGTGATGTTTCTCAGGGAGGGTTCTTCTTCTCTGTTCTAGAGAGTGAGAGGGTTCTTCTTCTCTTTCTAGAGAATGAGAGGGTTCTTCTTCTCTTTTCTAGAGAGTGAGAGGGTTCTTCTTCTCTTTTCTAGAGAGTGAAAGGGTTCTTCTCTCTTCTAGAGAGTGATAGGGTTCTTCTTCTCTCTTCTAGAGAGTGATAGGGTTCTTCTCTCTTCTAGAGAGTGATAGGGTTCTTCTTTTTGTAGTGTGAAATGGTTCTTCTCTTTTCTAGAGGGGTGAGATGGTTCTTCTTCTCTTTTCTAGAGAGTGAGAAGCTTCATCTCTCTTCTAGAGAGTGAGAGGGTTCTTCTCTTTTCTATAGTGAGAGGCTTCTTCTCTTTTCTAGAGAGTGAGAGGGTTCTTATTCTCTTTTCTATAGAGTGGGAGGGTTATTCTCTTTTCTAGAGAGTGAGAGGGTTCTTATTCTCTTTTCTATAGAGTGGGAGGGTTCTTCTCTTTTCTGGAGAGTGAGAGGGTTCTTCTTCTCTCTTCTAGAGAGTGATAGGGTTCTTCTCTCTTCTAGAGAGTGAGAGGTTTCTTCTCTTTTCTAGAGAGTGAGTGTATTTGAATCAATGTCCCAATCTGGAGCATAAAACCACCACAACAAGAGACAAGAACAACAGCAAAATAACACATGTGCTTTGTATAACCCCTTTTATAACTAATATATTCAGCCTCTACCTGTTCCTGAGGCGTTGTGTTTTAGTTTTCTACTGTCCTGAAGCTCCCAATCTCAGATCAATTATTTCAGGTTGGAAATCAGAAATAAATCAGTTGATGGTCGATGCCAAGTTTACCTCAAACAATATTAAAGGCAGAATCTGCAGTCATAACGTAGTTGAATGATTTAGCGAAGACAATATCTGCCCTCATGCCGCGGATTATCTTGTCATAGGTAAATGGAATGGAATGGATAGCTCCATTCCTCTCTAGCTTTCTTCATAGGTTCCTGGCTTCTAGGGAGTTTCTCCTAGCCACCGTGCTTCTGCATTGCTTGTATATTGATGTACACTGTCCTGAATCTTGGCCTGGAGGCAGAACTGAGTGATTTCCACTAGATGGTCCAGTTGCAAATTCAAAATATTGTATATATTCAGGTCTTCATTTAAGGTTAAGGTTAGAGACATTAGGATTAGCAGTGTGGTTAAGGTTAGGTTTAACATAATATTTTATGACTTAACACCTGTTCCAGCTAGTGACCACTCTGCAGATAAGATGGCGAAAAAGGTTAACCTGTGCATTGCTTGCTCTTTGGGAGTTTAAGGCACTTTGTTACAACTGCTGATGTAAAAAGGGTTTATAAAATACATTTGATTGATGGATGGATGGATGAATGATGGAGATTGGAAGGATGATACATAAAGCGGAGGGAAAAGGATGAGTGATTTATAATGTTAATCATCCCAAGCAGCATCATTGGTCAATTGAGACACAAATAAGCCACTGATTAGATGTAAGAGAGAAGAGAGAGAGAGAATGTCTTTATTGTTTTGAAACTTCTGTATGTGTAATGTTTACTGTTATCTTTTATTTCACTTTTGTATATTATCTACCTCACTTGCTTTGGCAATGTTAACACGTTTCCCATGCGAGAGAGAGAGAGAAGAAAAAAAACTCATCAGTCACCACACAATGGTAAAGAAGAGAAGATTGGGATTTTTGCATGATGAGCTCATGCTGTGACCAAGATAAAGTCTTTGGCTAATTGAACGGAAGGGCTTAGAAATGAAAGGACTGCTCTTTCTTTAGTCTCTCGTTTGTTCCGGAAACTTCTTTGAGGTCTCTGTGTTCAGTAATGGATGTTGGACCGAAGACACATAACAGGAACTTATCTTTTGGAATAGTCTCCTCTCAAAGACCATCCAGTTTTACCTCATCTGCCTTTACCACCGGTAGCATAGATTTGCTTAGGTTTGGGCTTCACCATGGTGAAATTGGAAACATACCTCTAGTCGCTGGGCACGCCGCTCTCGTTCTTTTTAAGTTCTTCCTTCCTTTTTAATGTGGGCTTTTGAGGGGAGAAGACAAAACAGGCTTTCGCAGGTCAAAGTTAACACCTTGAACCATCTGGACAGCGAGCATATCCAACCAATAAAAACATCAAGGCCCAGGAGGGATTATAGTCTGATTGTAGTAAAAAACAACCCACCTCTCTGTTAGGAGGATTAGTGTGTGTGTGTGTGTGTGTGTGTGTGTGTGTGTGTGAGACCCATGGAATATAGACAAAATAGAGAAAGAACAATAAGAGTGGGCATTTCACTGTAAGGTGAATTTATTTATTTATTTGAGGAGTGAAGTGTCCATTTGTTTCAGTATACTTCTCCTTGTATGGATGTTTTCCTACAGACATACTAGATGCCGTCTTCAAGTGATTATATAGATACAGGTAACTGCCAAAATAAAGGAAACAGCAACATAAAGTGTCTTAATAGGGCGTTGGGCACCACGATCCAGAACAGCTTCAGTGCATCTTGGCAGAGATTCTACAAGTGTCTGGAATTCTATTGGAGGGATGTGACTCCATTCTTCCATGAGAAATTCCATCATTTGGTGTTTTGTTGATGGCGGAGGAAAACACTGTCTCAGCCGTTGCTCCAGAATCTCCCATAAGTGTTCGGTTGGGTTGAGATCTGGTGGCTGAGACGGCCATATGGTTTACATCGTTTTCATGCTCATCAAACCATTACGTCACCACTCCTGCCCTGTGGATGGGGGCATCGCCATGGTTGCCAAAATAACGGCCACTATAATGGCCTGCCCAGCATGATGGGATGTTAATTGCTTAATTAACTCAGGGACCACACCTGTGTGGAAGCACCTGCTTTCAATATACCTTGTACCCCTCATTTATTCAAGTGTTTCCATTATTTTGGCAGTTACCTGTACGCACCGCAGCCTATATTAATTAATCACAGTGAGGAGATTCAGCTCACCAACACACTACCCTTTACCTCCTCAACATGTTTTTGTCCTTACTGTGTGTGTGTGTGTGTGTGTGTGTGTGTGTGTGTGTGTATGTAGTCACAGGTGGCTGAAATGTGTTGTTTACCACTGCATCTGTTTCCTGTATGTCCCTAACCATGGTCACACCCAAAGACTCACATTTCCCAGTCGCCTGACCGCATCACTTCCTGTATCTAGTGTCTGTAACTGACCTCAATGACTTTGGTAGGCAGTGTTATCTATCTTCTCTGGCCTGGCTATAGAGCGTGCATCATGGGATACGACCATCTTGTGTACGTGTTGGAGATTACAGTATGACTTCGGTCCTAAGGAGGCTGTGGCCAAAGCCTCAAAATGGGGTGTGAAATTCCTCTTTTGGCTAAATGGGGGTTTGTGTTGATTGCATGCTTACTCATAGTTGACTGTTCCCCCTCCCCTTCACCAAGATATATCATTGTCCATATCTTCTAGGACATTTTTCCCCAAGTAAAAGTTTTTCACATTTTTTTGTCCAAACCTCAAAATATCCCAACACCGACTCACATATTTCGGTGACCCATGACTGAACTTGGATCAAAATACACATTGAAGTAACAGAGGGGTTATTCACAGTCACATACGGATTCTTGCGGTAGAGAATGAATTGTGGGTACATTTAATTTGAAATGTGTCTCACAATTCTTCCCCTGACACCCTGAAGGTCTTCTGGAATCAATTGTCGCCTCAACAGAGTGTCAGCACTCTCAAAGAAAGACTCTCTCTCTCAATAAACCCACAGTCGCTTCTTCTGCCATATTAACTGTCCTGGCTTCAGGCATTGAGTGGCGGTTAGACTAGGGTACAAACATTCACTCATTGAGAGAATGTTACTTAATAGAAATGAATGATTATTCCCTCTGTAGCTCGGTTGGTAGAGCACGGTGATTGCAATTCCAGGAATGTGGGTTCGATTCCCAGGACCATCCTAAATGTATGCGTGACAGTAAATCGCTTTTGATAAAAGCATCTGCTCAATGGTATACATTATATGTTATAGGTGGATATAATGTAGGCTAATGTTCTCAGTAGTGGGTGATCAAGTTAAGCATGGACTCGTTTTACTACCAGAGCTCATCCCTTTCATGCAGCTTTTTTCAAATCCTCATTAGAGTTGCATCATGCAGCCTTAGAATGTATTAAACATCCAAACACATAGTCCAACATTAGTATCACAACTAAAGTTGGATAAATAACTGTAAATGAAGCACATAGTTGGACCTGTTTCTTTGTCAACCGCTCAACACAGAATAGCCCCATGTGTTCACTCCCTCACATCGTTGGAGAAAATATCCTTTCTGTTTGATTCATCTATGTTCAATTATATTCTTCATACTATAAAATAATATCATGGAATTCTAAGCAAATCTTGTCTGCTAAATGAGCTAGTGTAGCCCTCAGCCATCAGGACCTAACATAAGGACAACTCACAGTATGCTATTCTGTTCTTCTGAAATGAGCTAGTGCAGCCCACAGCCATCAGGACCTAACATAAGGACAACTCAGAGTATGCTATTCTGTTCTTCTGAAATGAACTAGTGTAGCCCACAGCCATCAGGACCTAACATAAGGACAACTCTGTTCTTCTGAAATGAGCTAGTGTAGCCCACAGCCATCAGGACCTAACATAAGGACAACTCTGTTCTTCTGAAATGAACTAGTGTAGCCCACAGCCATCAGGACCTAACATAAGGACAACTCAGAGTATGCTATTCTGTTCTTCTGAAATGAACTAGTGTAGCCCACAGCCATCAGGACCTAACATAAGGACAACTCTGTTCTTCTGAAATGAACTAGTGTAGCCCACAGCCATCAGGACCTAACATAAGGACAACTCTGTTCTTCTGAAATGAGCTAGTGTAGCCCACAGCCATCAGGACCTAACATAAGGACAACTCTGTTCTTCTGAAATGAACTAGTGTAGCCCACAGCCATCAGGACCTAACATAAGGACAACTCTGTTCTTCTGAAATGAGCTAGTGTAGCCCACAGCCATCAGGACCTAACATAAGGACAACTCTGTTCTTCTGAAATGAGCTAGTGTAGCCCACAGCCATCAGGACCTAACATAAGGACAACTCTGTTCTTCTGAAATGAGCTAGTGTAGCCCACAGCCATCAGGACCTAACATAAGGACAACTCTGTTCTTCTGAAATGAGCTAGTGTAGCCCACAGCCATCAGGACCTAACATAAGGACAACTCAGAGTATGCTATTCTGTTCTTCTGAAATGAACTACGTTTTCTTCATATCATATTTCTTTAGACCTGTCTGAAATAACTAATGGATTTATTGTGATGGTGCTACTTAGTCAACTCTTTGAAAATCAGCCATAGAATGCCAACTATTTGAGATAGTGTACCTACAGTACTTAAGTAACGCTAAGGGGTCACTAATGTGTTGGGGGAAGATCTAAAGGGGAATTTAGCTTATCGAAACCGACACTTGAAATCAGTATATGGGTCCCGCTCTGTGACTTTCCTGTCTGCTGCCAACATCACAGGTTTGGGGACAATGGCACATTGTGTGGTCGTCATTCAATCCCAGCGCTGCCATGCCGTAACATTGACACTGAGTGATGGCATAAAAATGATGTCACCCCGGCTGCCTTCGGGGGAAAAAACAAAGACCTACCTAACTTAAGACATGGCAAATCTGATCTGTGGTCAGGTTAAAGCCAGAGATCACTGGGAAGAAGAAAGACCTACCTACAGTAAATACAATCTGATCTGTGGTCAGATTAAAGCTGTATGGATCACCAGGAGCGTGAAGAGACCCTAATAACATACATGGGCTCATTGATTACACAGCAATAAGGGACTCCAACTTCTCCTCTAGAGTGACGGAGTGGCAAAGATATTTTGTTGACTCTTTCTGGGGTTTGACTCCTCGCCGCCTCATGTCAAGATGCTCCAGAATTACTTTAGTTTACATACTTCTGAGCTGAGGGATGACATCTGCTTATTTAGTATCTCAATGTGACATGCACAGCAGAGGAGGCTGGTGGGAGGAGCTATAGGAGGACAGACTCATTGTAATGGCTTGAATGGAATATTATATAACAGTATCAGACATATGGAAACCACATGTTTGACTCCATTCCATCTATTCCATTCCAGCCATTACAATGAGCCGGTCCTCCTATAACACCTCCCACCAGCCTCCTCTGAGGTACAGTACCCCTCCCAGAATACTCTATCTTTACTGTCCCTCAGTAAGCTTACTGTAAAGAGGCCGATCATTTACTTCATGGATTATTTGTTTTGTTTCATGGCACAAATACTGCATTATTTCTGCCTGCTGATTTGAAAAATGTCTCTGAACTAAGAAACTAAGTAGTTGTACATTTTCTCCTACAGGGAGTAACAAAATGCCTTGGTAATTGTTGTGGTTATTTTTACAGAAGCCCTCTACAGTAAAGTGTTGTGAGTGTGTATAATAACACTGGACCAGCATCTATACTATACCACCATGTGTGCATACATGCATACATACTGTACATGCATACACACTCACACACTCACACACAGATAGATAGATAGATTTTTTTCTTAACCAATCAACAGTCTTACCCAATCAACCCAGATCAAAAGTCTTCACAACAATAATGACCCTTACATTGATCTGCAGCTGTCCACACACTGCCTGCTTGTAATTCTTCCATTAACAATACTACAGCGCGGTATTGTCATATTTTCGAGGTTGACCATTGATTCAATGGAATATTTGGAAAATCACAGTTTACCATGAGAACATGGTATTTATACGCTATTTTGGTGAAGCACGTCGTAAATCTCTCCCAAAGCGTTGCCCCCCAATGCATGCTGGAATTTTGGAATAGTATACAAACCTGGCTACCAGCGCTTTTCAGTCACGCTCTAGTGTAGTCAATAGACAGGCGTGCATAAATGCTCTGCTTAGATATGTCAGACAGCCATGCTACGGAATAGTAGGACATTATTGAACAAAAGCCTTACTAGTATCTGTATTTGTCATTGCTCTCTATACTCCATCTGTAGACAGATGCCATGAGGCTTTAGGTTTAATGTCCTTGTAAGGCTTTACTGTTCATCGAACGCATGAGACATCATCATGGAATGCTACCAGTCTCCAACCGTCTTTTAATCTCTCAAATCAATTGTCTGTAGTAGCGTATCAGTAAGAGGAGATCTGTCCCGCTGAGGCGTTTCAACCCAACAAATATATGTGATGGCGTTAATTAAATCGACGTGGAAACAGATTGGATTTGCAAAAAGTCATCAACATAAGGGCATTCCGCCTTTTTTCCCCCACCCAACTTTTAACCTGACATTGTTGAATTCACGTTATCATTTTAACCAAATGTAAATGAAAACTAGAAGTTGAACTGACGTCTGTGCGCAGTGGGGTGTCTTCTTCAGAGACCTGCGACTCACCACTGTCACACTGCTGACAACAATGGTAGTGTCAGTGTGTCTCCACAGCCCTAGGCAAGGCAAGGCAGAGGAGAGGGCATCATCAGACGGCCGTTTGACTTAGAGTCAGGGGACGGCCTTTCGGGACACTTGATTATCAGAGCCCAGCTTTCATGTGGTCAGCGTTCTCGCTAAAGAGGGGTCACTGTTATCAATTCAGTAATCTGAGGCATTTAAAGGGAGCAACAGGGCGGCATTCTTGTTCCCGAAAAAAGGCTTGACTCTTAGCAAATAGACATAATCCATCTTCCAGGCAAATCAGAGGAATTAACCCCGATAGGTAGGCAGCCTCATCTCTTTAAAAAGAGCCGCGCACACACACACACACACACACACACACACACACCTTTTCAAAATGCCTCCAATTGAACTTCCTGGAATGTGCTCCACAAAGTGAGAAGTCGGAGCTTGCGCAAGAAGTTGCCCAGTTTTTGATTAGAGTGGAGGAGGCTAACGAATCAGAGGAACGTCCGGACGTGTATGTAGTCTGGGTTACAGCCATGCAGAGGCTGGAACAATGACCCGTTTGGAACAATGACCGTTTGAATGAAGTGTACTGTAGTTCCCACTGAGATGCTCAATCGCCTTAGAACGTACAGCTATTGTAAACACGTGGCCTATGGATAGGCTGACATATAGGACATGATATCAGTTACCAGCCATAGAAATACAAACAATAACAGCACTATCTTCCACAATTAAACAAAACACCATTTTCAGTTGGAAGTGCATGAGATAACAGCTTTCTTAGCCTAACATGCAGCACACACACAGTAGCTGCGTCCACGTAGCCTATGGATAAACAGACAATATTCACCTAGAAATAGAAAGCATTTGGTTTATCGGTCCTTGTGGGCTTTAAATGGAATTGAGTGCCAAGCCTTAACAAGATGGCTGGCAGATGTAGTAGGAAGTGGTGGTGCCTCTCCAAAAACACAATGTGTTTCTGTCTAGTCCGTCGACATCTTTGTCTTGGTGATAATAGTCAAGTATGAACAAGACCCCTTTGATGCTTTCTCCAGGATGTCGTCTTCACTACAGATGTAGGATCTTAATTTGATCACCCTGTCATACAGGACATTTTAAACGTGTAGTGTATTAGAGGTTTAAAAAGGTTTAGAGAGATTGTAATCTCGTCTTGTTTTTCCCTTGCCGAAAATGTTTTTTTCCTCTACAACAATCTCCATGAATTATAATCCACATAATAATTCCCATTCCCTGTTGCTACAGGATTATTTTCCTGCTGTAGAAAACTGGCTCAAATGTAAGTTCCTGCATCTGCAACTGTATCTGCCCACTCTCCTTTTCTCCTGTTAGTCAAGAAAACGGAGGACTTGACTTTCCCCTCTTAAATATTGCCAATTTCAATGATTGATGAATTATTTTCTTATCTTCTGTGGTCCTGATATGCTACATTTAGTAAGGGATGTATGTTGCAGGTGACGCACGTAGTTGTTGCTTATTGTTTTTCATTTGGCAGGAGTTGAAACAAAACCCTTTTCACATCACGTAGTTCTTATCTGGATTTCACAAGAAAAATGAATAACTCAAATAATACTGGAAACCACATGCTTTGTTTTTCCAACTTTATATGGAAATACATTTCCAGACAGGCCGTCAACAACGGAATAAGTGATTGATTCCAGTCATAGAAATACCAAAAACACAACATTATTATCCGCAATTGAACAAAAGAAAATATTCTCGTTGGAATTACATGGGACAATGGCTTTCTTATTCCAGGATCTCATTATGGTTCACGTCCCGGAATCAAACATGTTTGTCCTTCCTTTAATGGCCAACTGTGCTACAAATGTTTAGCCACCTGCTGAAACGACTCGGCCATCAAACGGTTCAAACCGCGTCATCGTCATCGCGTCTGCTTGGACCACAGAGGTGGTGGTGTATACACTACAGGAGACAGACAGACCGCTTGGATCATTTGTTTATCGTCTAGCTGGCCTGGGTGTGGCCAGCCCATCTGCAGGAAACTCAATGACTCACATCAAAGTCATACATCAAGAAGAGAACTACATTTTCTCTGGGTTTGACTTTGACTTTGACCACACCAACGACCAACCCCAGCGTCACCACGCATGATTTATAGACGTCTGGTCTGGACCCAACTGTGGGGATGGGGAACGCTGCTTTTACAACTGCACAGGTCACAAGCCCTCCGATTCAACTCCCCTCAAGTCAGAGATAGTCAGGGTGGGCTCCAGGCAGCATTCTGGGCCAGTCGACCTGCCTTTGCCCCCTGACGTTTTTGGGATTGACGCGTGGGTGATTGTGTCCGACGTGGAGGAGGAGAAACCCAACCCAACCCAACCCAAGGCAATACATGCTGTGTGATCCATTAATAAGAACCAGTTCTGATGTGCCGGGTCGAGAAGGTTTACAACAACATGGGTTGCATCCAAGACCTAAACCACAATTACTTAACCAAGTTCCCAGCGTTTGAATCTCCCAGTCAGTGGAATGCTTTAAAAGCAAACATAAAAGCATCATGTCATTCATTTCCTCAACCCCTCCCCCCACCCATACATGGTAACGCATCTTTCCATATGATGATTACAGATTGGAGACATATTGTTTGTTTAGAACCACAGACTGACTACCAGCTGCGAAAGAGAAAAGGCAGTCTGCTGTAAATTCTGCAAGTCAACACAACGGCCGACAGTCTCTGGGTATACATTATGTACGTACCCTTATGTTGTGGTTTGGAATATATATGGATTTTACTGTATAGCCTGTGACTTCAGCAGACAGATTCAAATAAGGAAGGAAAATAATGCTGAGAGAAGTGATTTGTGACTGTTAGTGACCCCCGAAGGTAAGTTTGCACATGCCTCATTAATTGGCAGATATGACCACCTTGGTCATGGACTGTAGGCAGATTTTTCACATGTTGCCATGACTCCATTGGGCTGGAGTTGGTCCAGTTATGGTCTGGCATAGAGAGAGAGGGACTCTCTACCTGGTATTGGATTCTTCCTTCAATCTTTGACTTCCAAATCATAATAAAAAATCATGATGCCTGCCTTCTCTGTTGTCAATTTGTCTCCACATATCGTTTTACAGATGGTTTGAATCTGTTCAATCGATAAATCGCCAGAACTAAATCACTTTTTGTTATGTGATAAACATGGCATGATAACTCAATTACCTTATGATCGCTGGGGTGATCATAAGAACACCAACACTGTTCCAAACATTCCGTCTGGTCAAATAAACAGGCCAAGAAAACAATTACCCCGGTTAGCACCAGCCAACTGCTTTTACACTGGATACTCGTCAATCATCCCTGCTGTGAAGCACTTCCAAACCTGCTGTTTCCTTACAATGTTATGAAGATCCAATTTTGGGGGGCATGAAATCTTCATTAAATCTTTTTTTGTCCTAGGGACTTGCCCATCATTGCGTCGAAGAGGTGTCAGGGCACCAGATCAACCTCACAGCTATCTCCAAAACCTCTAAATAACCTCCAGATAGCCCTCTCCAAAACCTCTAAATAACCTCCAGATAGCCCTCTCCAAAACCTCTAAATAACCTCCAGATAGCCCTCTCCCAAACCTCTAAATAACCTCCAGATAGCCCTCTCCAAAACCTCTAAATAACCTCCAGATAGCCCTCTCCAAAACCTCTAAATAACCTCCAGATAGCCCTCTCCAAAACCTCTAAATAACCTCCAGATAGCCCTCTCCAAAACCTCTAAATAACCTCCAGATAGCCCTCTCCAAAACCTCTAAATAACCTCCAGATAGCCCTCTCCAAAACCTCTAAATAACCTCCAGATAGCCCTCTCCAAAACCTCTAAATAACCTCCAGATAGCCCTCTCCCAAACCTCTAAATAACCTCCAGATAGCCCTCTCCAAAACCTCTAAATAACCTCCAGATAGCCCTCTCCAAAACCTCTAAATAACCTCCAGATAGCCCTCTCCCAAACGTCTAAATAACCTCCAGATAGCCCTCTCCAAAACCTCTAAATAACCTCCAGATAGCCCTCTCCAAAACATCTAAATAACCTCCAGATAGCCCTCTCCAAAACCTCTAAATAACCTCCAGATAGCCCTCTCCAAAACCTCTAAATAACCTCCAGATAGCCCTCTCCAAAACCTCTAAATAACCTCCAGATAGCCCTCTCCCAAACCTCTAAATAACCTCCAGATAGCCCTCTCCAAAACCTCTAAATAACCTCCAGATAGCCCTCTCCAAAACCTCTAAATAACCTCCAGATAGCCCTTTCCAAAACCTCTAAATAACTTCCAGATAGCCCTCTCCAAAACCTCTAAATAACCTCCAGATAGCCCTCTCCAAAACCTCTAAATAACCTCCAGATAGCCCTCTCCAAAAACTCGAAATAACCTCGAAATTGAGCTCAGGTGCATCCTGTTTCCATTGATCATCCTTTCATCGTTTCTACAACTGTGGTAAATTCAATTGATTGGGCATGATTTGGAAAGGCACACACCTGTCTATATAAGGTCCCACAGTTGACAGTGCATGTCAGAGCAGAAACCAAGCCATGAGGTCGAAGGAAATGTCCATAGAGCTCAGAAACAGGATTGTGTCGAGGCACAGATCTGGGAAAGGGTCCCGAAAAATATTTGGAGCATTGAAGGTCCCTAAGAACACGGTGGGGGCTCCATCATTCTTAAATGGAAGAAGTTTGGAACCACCAAGACTCTCTCTAAGAGCTGGATGTTTGCCAAAAGGCACCTAAAAGGATGCAGACCATGAGAAACAAGATTTTCTGGTCTGATGAAACCAAGATTGAACTCTTTGGCCTGAATGCCAAGCATCACATCTGGAGGAAACCTGGCACCATCCCTACGGGGAAGCATGGTGGTGGCAGCATCATGCTGTGGGGATTTCTTTAGCAGTAGGGACTGGGAGACTAGTCAGGATCGAAGGAAAGATGAACGGAGCAAAGTACAGAGAGATCTTTGATGAAAACCTGCTCCAGAGAGATCAGGACCTCTGACTGAGGCGAAGGTTTACCTTTGAATAGGACAACAACTCTAAGCACAAAGCCAAGACAACACAGGAGTGGCTTCGGGGCAAGTGTCTGAATGTCCTTGAGTGGCCCAGCCAGAGCCCAGACTTGAACCCGCAGCGATGCTCCCCATCCAACCTGACAGAGCTTGAGAGGATCTGCAGAAAAGAATGGGAGAAACTCCCCAAATATAGATGTACCAAGCTTATAGCGTTATACCCAAGAAGACTCAAGGCTGTAATTGCTACAAAAGTACTGAGTAAAGGGTCTGAATACTTATGTGAATATGATATTTCCGTTTTGTATTTGTAATAAGTTTGCAAACATTTCTAAAAACCTGTTTTGGCTTTCTGATTATGGGGTACTGTGTGCAAATTGATAAGGGAAAAAAACAATTGAATACATTTTAGAATAAGGCTGTAACAGAACAAAATGTCCAGCGGTCTGAATACTTTTCTAATGCACTGTATGTCATTCCTTCATGGTGATGTTTGTGATTGAAATCATCCATCTTCTCTGGTCTTCCTGGTGCTCTGGGCCACTTGTCTCTCGTCCCTGCATCTTCTCTGGTCTTCCTGGTGCTCTGGGCCACTTGTCTCTCGTCCCTGCATCTTCTCTGGTCTTCCTGGTGCTCTGGGCCACTTGTCTCTCGTCCCTGCATCTTCTCTGGTCTTCCTGCTCTGGGCCACTTGTCTCTCGTCCCTGCATCTTCTCTGGTCTTCCTGCTCTGGGCCACTTGTCTCTCGTCCCTGCATCTTCTCTGGTCTTCCTGCTCTG
The DNA here is from genome assembly GCF_034236695.1 of Oncorhynchus nerka. NCBI lineage: Eukaryota > Metazoa > Chordata > Actinopteri > Salmoniformes > Salmonidae > Oncorhynchus > Oncorhynchus nerka. Next base: position 23,517,470 of record NC_088413.1, on the reverse strand, counting down.
GGCCACTTGTCTCTCGTCCCTGCATCTTCTCTGGTCTTCCTGCTCTGGGCCACTTGTCTCTCGTCCCTGCATCTTCTCTGGTCTTCCTGGTGCTCTGGACCACTTGTCTCTCGTCCCTGCATCTTCTCTGGTCTTCCTGGTGCTCTGGGCCACTTGTCTCTCGTCCCTGCATCTTCTCTGGTCTTCCTGGTGCTCTGGGCCACTTGTCTCTCGTCCCTGGGAGCTTTTTAAACTGTTTCAATGCAAAACATTGCTGGGGCTTTTAAAACAAAAGCCTAGAGAAACTGACAGATTCCAGCTGAGCAGTGCTTTGGATTTATGGGATAAATCATATTGGTGTTACAGACAGTTGATGTTGTGAAACTTTGTGTTCTTCACTTGGATGTTTGAGTGTGATCTGCCTTGAATTCAAACCACAAAAATAACATCATAAAATCTACACTGCAGGGATAGTGTTTCTTCAAAGTGCAAAAGTCTACGTTCTGGTTGGTTCCCCTTCCTGTTCTCTATTAAAAGCTGATGGTATTGACGCCGCTTGTCAAACAATGTCTGTTTCTTTTTCAACTTCCCTGAGTATAAAGAGAGTAGTGAATAGTGCTGTAACCATCACACCATTCAAGGGCCTCAATGCCACTGTTATGATAGGCGTGTACAAAAATGCATTTGTTCATTCAATCAAACTAGAGTACAGGCCCATCACAGGAAGTATTCACTATTGTAACACATCATAGAAGCACAATACATCCGTCCCACTTCCCTGATTGGCTGCTTGCCCAAACAAAAGAGGTTGGCACACTGGTTTGAGGCGTGTGACGGATCACTTTTAAGGTCAGAAGTGTGTGTGTGTGTGTGTGTGTGTGTGTGTGTGTGTGTGTGTGTGTGTGTGTGTGTGTGTGTGTGTGTGTGTGTGTGTGTGTGTGTGTGTGTGTGTGTGTGTGTGTGTGTGTGTGTGTGTGTGTGTGTGTGTGTGTGTGTGTGTGTGTGTGTGTGTGTGTGTGCGCGCGCGCGTACTAGAGCTTTGCACATACCATAGAGTCATAGAGACTTTGTGGGTGCAGCATGCTGGTTTCGGGTAACTGGCTCTTCATCGTTTATGTTGATAAGGCAGCTGTAGTTCTTGATTAACATGCACTGTGGTTTCTGCTGGTGAATCATATGTTCCATTAATTATCTTTAGAGACAGAAAAACATCCAGGTCACTGATAGATATATGAGTGTCTGGTTGATGACATTTGACTGATTTCTACAGATTCCCTTATCAGGAATGAATAGGAATATTTTGTTTCTGGGCCCGTATTCACAAAGCATCTCAGAGTAGGAGTGCTGATCTAGGATCAAGTCTCCCCTGTCAATATAATCCTATTAATTGTCATCCAAAATGCAAAACTGATGCTAGATCAGCACAATGATTCTTCATTCTACAGATCTCACAAATCTCGATAGCATAAATCTAGATCAGTTTGTATTCCCGATGGCCTTCACCTAAAGTAAGTATACATGTATTACTCAATGTGCCTTTGCACTCCAAAATCATATAGGCACCTTACCTTACCACTTCAAGAAGGTATTATACTGTTGTGATGTTATGGAACCGTCATGAACATAACTTATTCTGATGCAGGGACCATAAACCCAGATATCTAACAAAGGAGTCTCTATATGTTAGGTATATCACTAACCATATCACTGAGAACATTCCTCGCATCATGAGGGAAGCCTTTCCCATCGGCCAAAACAATGCTTATCTGATTGTCTTATACAAGCTATTTTTGTGAATACCGATTTAAATTGGTGGTGTCAATGAGTCCTAGCCACATCACCCCATATAATTAAGGTGGGAAAGATAAGTTAATATGCCAACATGAACCTCATGAACCATGTCATAGAAGGATGGATTTATTATTCCAACCAGATCCACATACCATAGATTAAAATTCCAATCAAATACCTCATTACAAGTACATAAGCACGTTTTGACTATTGGCTTATTGAAAATAAATGTGTTTTGTTGTGTTTTTATTTATTTTTAAATAGTAATTAGATACTTGTCCATTTCATGAAGGTGTGGTGGAGGTTATAGACCAAGAAACATGGTGACAAACGATGTGAAGTTTTATTCATCCCTCTCTTTCATTTCCTTTGCCCCCAACTGTCTCGTTATAAAAAAGGTCAGCACACACAGTTAAAATATACAGTGTATAATTTTATAGGTTTTTCACCAACAGGGCTTCTGGTGCAGGCGTCTGGGACCAGTCTGGGACGGGGGCTCGAGACGGCAATGCGCAGCGCGCACGTACAGATCAGTTTCAGTCTTTGTCAGTTCTGAATGGGGGCGGAGGAAGTAAACCCATTAGAATCCTATAAAAAGAAAGTATCCGAGATCATAAAATATCAGGCTGCCGCACTAAGCATTCACTTACTGCCAGAGAGACAGACTGGAAGTCGCTTGTCAAGTTTCACCCTGACCTTGTGAGCGTCAGCAATTTTTTATTCATTGAAGCTCATCATTTTGATTCGATTTTTAGATTGAGCTATTGGTGTTGTTATAAAAGTGGCATTTCTGTCGATGGCAATAACCCGTTTCCTTTTCTGATTCGTTGAAAAGAGAACACTTACCGTTATTGACTTTATTCGCAAGCGGTCAATTTAACACATGGACACAGTGTAACAGAGCGCGCGTTTCTGTGATACCTTTATGCGTAATTGGCTAGGCCCGGGTCGCCCGCTTTATCCTATTCGAATCCGTTTTTATTTTTTGGGCAACATTTCTAAACAATTGTTTCCCAAGGATGCTCGTCCTGACTCGGAATAGATTCTGGTGTGTTTTCGTGCTGCTTGTCGCGGCCTTGAGGATGGGAGAGTCGCAGAAAGCAGAGCGCTCCAAGCCAAACTCCATCAAAGCGGCTCTGTTGGGAGAGCCCACGCCGGCCACGAACCGTTCAGCCACCCTCCAACCCGGGATCACCAAGAAAGGCAACATCCTTGCGCAGGTAATCTCATCGTTCTCTTTTGATTTACACACACATTACTATAGTTATGATTTGATTGTAACAACTTTTGGCGAGGACATTGGTAATAATTTACTGTTTTCATGTTTTGAATAATCGTATTGGTATAAGTATTTTAGATGTCTCCGTTTTGCATTTAAATGGAACAACTGTTCCAATACATGCGTTGTTGCTTAACGCAAGCCCCCAAACATTGCGCGTGGTGCCCAACTGAAGCCCCCAAACATTGCGCGTGGTGCCCAACTGAAGCCCCCAAACATTGCGTGTGGTGCCCAACTGCCCATGGAAGTTTTTTGACGAGAACTAAAATAGCGGTATCAGCCCCAATACCATTAAAACTTCTCTCATGTGTGAATCGTTATTGGAAATTGCAGGGATTGGACCCCTCATAAACCTTAATTGCATCTCAGACCTTGACGCCACTGTCGGGTCCAACATGCTTCCAAGGCAAATCATTAACATGATCAGTAGAAATGTGAGAGAAAGTAAGTTAACACCGGGGATTATTTTCTGTCTGGTTCTTAATGTCATTAAACCGCTCCAGACGCTTTCTGGAATTATTAGACGGAACTGTGGGCTGAGAGTGAAGGATACTCTTACCAACCACTTAATACGCACTCCAAGTGTTATCAGTTCCTGCTGTTTCAACACAGTGTGGAATTAGCCTGGCTGTCTGTATAAGCAGCCAGGCTAAAGTAAAAGCCTCGGGGTAAAGAGCTACACAGTGGTGGAAAAAGTAACCAATTGTCATACTTGACTAAAAGTCAGGATACCTTAATAGAAAATGACTAAAGTAAAAGTGAATGTCACCCAGTAAAATAGTACTTGAGCAAAAGTCTAAAAGTATTTCAATTGAAATATAATTAAGTATCAAAAGTAAATATAATTGCAAAAATATACTTAAGTAAAAGTATAATTTCAAATTCATTATATTAAGCAAACCAGACCGTGCCACTTAAATGTTTTTAAAGTATGGATAACAAGGGGCACATCCCAATACCCCAACATCCCAATACCCCAACATAATTTACAAACGAAGCATATGTGTTTAGTGAGTTCGCCAGACCAGCAGCAATAGGGATGACCAGGGATGTTCTCTCGAGGCGGCAGGATAGCCTAGTGGTTCGAGCGTTGGACTAGTAACCCAAAGGTTTCAAGTTCAAATCCCCGAGCTGACAAGGTACAAATCTGTCGTTTTGCCCCTGAACAGGCAGTTAACCCACTGTTCCTAGGCCGTCATTGAAAATAAGAATTTGTTCTTAACTGACTTGCCTAGTTTAATAAAAGGTCCTGTCCTGCTAAGCATTCAAAATGTAACGACTACTTTTTGGTGTCAGAGAAAAAGTATGGAGTACATTCTTTAGGAATGTAGTGAAGTAAAAGTTGTCAAAAATATAAATAGTAAAGTACAGATATCCCCAAAAATACTTAAATAGTACTTTAAAGTATTTTTCTTAAGTACTTTATACCACTGGAGCTACGCTATAGTTTGGTTCATGTGTGAATTATAAAAAAGCATTCTACCTAATTAGTTCTCCAATTGTTTTATTGAAACTGGATATCAGGTGCCATACAGTATGTTTAGGTATATAATGTGTTCATACTGTATGTGTAGGTATATAATGTGTTCATACTGTATGTTTAGGTATATAATGTGTTCATACTGTATGTTTAGGTATATAATGTGTTCATACTGTATGTGTAGGTATATAATGTGTTCATACAGTATGTTTAGGTATATAATGTGTTCATACTGTATGTTTAGGTATATAATGTGTTCATACTGTATGTGTAGGTATATAATGTGTTCATACTGTATGTGTAGGTATATAATGTGTTCATACTGTATGTGTAGGTATATAATGTGTTCATACTGTATGTTTAGGTATATAATGTGTTCATACAGTATGTTTAGGTATATAATGTGTTCATACTGTATGTTTAGGTATATAATGTGTTCATACTGTATGTGTAGGTATATAATGTGTTCATACTGTATGTGTAGGTATATAATGTGTTCATACTGTATGTGTAGGTATATAATGTGTTCATACTGTATGTGTAGGTATATAATGTGTTCATACTGTATGTTTAGGTATATAATGTGTTCATACTGTATGTGTAGGTATATAATGTGTTCATACTGTATGTTTAGGTATATAATGTGTTCATACTGTATGTTTAGGTATATAATGTGTTCATACTGTATGTGTAGGTATATAATGTGTTCATACTGTATGTTTAGGTATATAATGTGTTCATACTGTATGTTTAGGTATATAATGTGTTCATACAGTATGTTTAGGTATATAATGTGTTCATACTGTATGTTTAGGTATATAATGTGTTCATACTGTATGTGTAGGTATATAATGTGTTCATACTGTATGTGTAGGTATATAATGTGTTCATACTGTATGTGTAGGTATATAATGTGTTCATACTGTATGTGTAGGTATATAATGTGTTCATACTGTATGTTTAGGTATATAATGTGTTCATACTGTATGTTTAGGTATATAATGTGTTCATACTGTATGTGTAGGTATATAATGTGTTCATACTGTATGTTTAGGTATATAATGTGTTCATACTGTATGTTTAGGTATATAATGTGTTCATACTGTATGTTTAGGTATATAATGTGTTCATACTGTATGTGTAGGTATATAATGTGTTCATACTGTATGTTTAGGTATATAATGTGTTCATACTGTATGTGTAGGTATATAATGTGTTCATACTGTATGGGTAGGTATATAATGTGTTCATACTGTATGTGTAGGTATATAATGTGTTCATACTGTATGTGTAGGTATATAATGTGTTCATACTGTATGTGTAGGTATATAATGTCCCTCCCTCCCTCCCTCCCTCCCTCCCTCCCTCCCTCTCCCCTCCCTCCCTCCCTCCCTCCCTCCCTCCCTCCCCCTCCCTCCCTCCCTCCCTCCCTCTGTACCCAACCTGCTGTCTCGACCTCTGAATGCTCGGGTATGAAAAGCCAACTGACATTTACTCCTGAGGTGCTGACCTGTTGCACCCTCTACAACCACTGTGATTATTATTTGACCCTGCTGGTCATCTTTGAACGTTAGAAAATCTTGAAGAACAATCTGGCCTTATTGGCCATGTACTCTTATAATCTCCACTTGGCACAGCCAGAAGAGGTGTGGTTCCTCTCTAGGTTTCTTCCTAGGTTCTGGCATTTCTAGGGAGTTTTTCTTAAAGTAAATTAATATGAAAGTTGATAAAATTAGTTTAGATCTTTTTCTTTTCTTTTTTTCCCTTTGTTATCAAATGTAAAAGGCAACACTGTTTATGTGATTTCTGGCATCTTCTTGAACAGTAGATGGCGCCACATTTCTGTTTTCCCCTGCTATACATTTAAGCCAGCGTTTCACATTAAAAAAATTTAAATAATTGATTCTCAGTTGATTCTCTTTGTCTTTTACAATCAAAGTGTTTATACCAGTGTAACTACTGGTTGGCTACAGTTTAGCTTTGGCTTGGACTAGTGTCTGCTGTAGGCTTATATAGGTCTCCAGAATGCCACTTGTAATGATACCAGTGGATGAAGTGGATATGCCTGTCTGTAGCGTGTGTGTGAGTGTGTGTGTGTGTATGGGGGGAGAGGGGGGGCACGGTAGTGTGGGAGCTACTGCTGAGAGCACTGTTCTGAGATCCTACCACTCAGACAGTGAGGATTAAAGGGAATAGCTTCAGTCTCTTCTGCGTAGTGGGAACCGTTCCAGCCACCAGAGCTGTGCCAGACCTCTGTTTAAATGTCTGCTTACAACTTTGCCATTGCAATAAACTGGAGTGGTTTGGATAGAATGGACCACTGGGGATGAGTGTGTGTATGTGTGGAGACCACCACCGTTCTGTTATAAGAGTGAAATGCCACGGCACATTTAGATGGCTAATGGTTTCAATGGGAGGTGGTGTGTCTCCCCGTCTCTCCTGTCTGCTAGAATGGTTTCCAGCCTTGTACCGTTACAGCCAGCACTCAACAACAGCCAGACATGAATCACGGGCCACAGGCAAAATCTATTGACCTGCTGTGTGGCATCTGAAGTGGTTGTTTATGATGTAAATCAAAGATAACGAACCTTGAAGTCTTCACAAGCTTTTAATTGGCAACGTGTGGCATCGATTTGTGATGGCTTATAGGAGCTTTGTTATAGTGTGGATGATACTGAGCAGTCGACCATGCAAATAGTGGGTCGTGGTGATTGCTTAGATTGCGACTGAAGGTCCTCACTAGCTTTTTATGTTAGATTATATACTCATAATGAACAATTTACTCTATAGAGAATGGCCTGACTCTGAAATGAACCTGCCTTGATTTTTTGATTTGCACCAACCGGTGATCCGGTGATCAGGTTGCCTGCTGGTCAGAGACATGGGGTGGGCCAGAGACATGGGGTGGGTCAGAGACATGGGGTGGGTCAGAGACATGGGGTGGGTCAGAGACATGGGGTGGGTCAGAGACATGGGATGGGTCAGAGACATGAGGTGGGTCAGAGACATGAGGTGGGTCAGAGACATGGGGTGGGTCAGAGACATGGGGTGGGTCAGAGACATGGGGTGGGTCAGAGACATGCGGTGGGTCAGAGACATGGGGTGGGTCAGAGACATGGGGTGGGTCAGAGACATGGGGTGGGTCAGAGACATGGGGTGGGTCAGAGACATGGGGTGGGTCAGAGACATGCGGTGGGTCAGAGACATGGGGTGGGTCAGAGACATGGGGTGGGTCAGAGACATGGGGTGGGTCAGAGACATGGGATGGGTCAGAGACATGGGGTGGGTTAGAGACATGGGCTGGGTCAGAGACATGGGGTGGGTCAGAGACATGGGGTGGGCCAGAAAAATGGGGTGGGTCAGAGACATGGGGTGGGTCAGAGACATGGGGTGGGTCAGAGACATGGGATGGGTCAGAGACATGGGGTGGGTCAGAGACATGCGGTGGGTCAGAGACATGGGGTGGGTCAGAGACATGGGGTGGGTCAGAGACATGAGGTGGGTCAGAGACATGCGGTGGGTTAGAGACATGGGCTGGGTCAGAGACATGGGGTGGGCCAGAGACATGGGGTGGGCCAGAAAAATGGGGTGGGTCAGAGACATGGGGTGGGTCAGAGACATGGGGCGGGTCAGAGACATGGGGCGGGTCAGAGACATGGGGCGGGTCAGAGACATGGGGCGGGTTAGAGACATGGGCTGGGTCAGAGACATGAGGTGGGTCAGAGACATGGGGTGGGTCAGAGACATGGGATGGGTCAGAGACATGAGGTGGGTCAGAGACATGGGGTGGGTCAGAGACATGGGATGGGTCAGAGACATGGGCTGGGTCAGAGACATGGGGTGGGTCAGAGACATGGGATGGGTCAGAGACATGGGGTGGGTCAGAGACATGGGATGGGTCAGAGACATGGGGTGGGTCAGAGACATGGGGTGGGTCAGAGACATGGGGAGGGTCAGAGACATGCGGTGGGTCAGAGACATGGGGTGGGTCAGAGACATGGGGTGGGTCAGAGACATGGGATGGGTCAGAGACATGGGGTGGGTTAGAGACATGGGCTGGGTCAGAGACATGGGGTGGGTCAGAGACATGGGGTGGGCCAGAAAAATGGGGTGGGTCAGAGACATGGGGTGGGTCAGAGACATGGGGTGGGTCAGAGACATGGGGTGGGTCAGAGACATGGGATGGGTCAGAGATATGGGGTGGGTCAGAGACATGGGGTGGGTCAGAGACATGCGGTGGGTCAGAGACATGGGGTGGGTCAGAGACATGGGGTGGGTCAGAGACATGGGGTGGGTCAGAGACATGCGGTGGGTCAGAGACATGGGCTGGGTCAGAGACATGGGGTGGGTCAGAGACATGGGGTGGGCCAGAAAAATGGGGTGGGTCAGAGACATGGGGTGGGTCAGAGACATGAGGTGGGTTAGAGACATGGGCTGGATCAGAGACATGGGGTGGGTTAGAGACATGCGGTGGGTTAGAGACATGGGGTGGGTCAGAGACATGGGGTGGGTCAGAGACATGCGGTGGGTCAGAGACATGGGGAGGGTCAGAGACATGGGGTGGATCAGAGACATGAGGTGGGTTAGAGACATGGGCTGGGTCAGAGACATGGGGTGGGTCAGAGACATGAGGTGGGTTAGAGACATGGGCTGGGTCAGAGACATGGGGAGGGTCAGAGACATGGGGTGGATCAGAGACATGGGGTGGGTTAGAGACATGGGGAGGGTCAGAGACATGGGGTGGATCAGAGACATGGGGTGGGTCAGAGACATGGGGTGGATCAGAGACATGGGGTGGGTCAGAGACATGGGGCGGGTCAGAGACATGCGGTGGGTCAGAGACATGGGGTGGGTCAGAGACATGGGGTGGATCAGCGACATGAGGTGGGTTAGAGACATGGGGTGGGTCAGAGACATGAGGTGGGTTAGAGACATGGGCTGGGTCAGAGACATGGGGTGGGTCAGAGACATGAGGTGGGTTAGAGACATGGGCTGGGTCAGAGACATGGGGAGGGTCAGAGACATGGGGTGGATCAGAGACATGGGGTGGGTCAGAGACATGGGATGGGTCAGAGACATGGGGTGGGTCAGAGACATGGGGTGGGTTAGAGACATGGGGAGGGTCAGAGACACGGGGTGGATCAGAGACATGAGGTGGGTCAGAGACATGCGGTGGGTCAGAGACATGGGGTGGGTTAGAGACATGGGCTGGGTCAGAGACATGCGGTGGGTCAGAGACATGGGGTGGGTCAGAGACATGGGGTGGGTCAGAGACATGAGGTGGGTCAGAGACATGGGGTGGGTCAGAGACATGAGGTGGGTCAGAGACATGGGGTGGATCAGAGACATGAGGTGGGTTAGAGACATGGGCTGGGTCAGAGACATGCGGTGGGTCAGAGACATGAGGTGGGTTAGAGACATGGGCTGGGTCAGAGATATGAGGTGGGTTAGAGACATGGGCTGGGTCAGAGACATGGGGTGGGTCAGAGACATGAGGTGGGTCAGAGACATGAGGTGGGTCAGAGACATGAGGTGGGTTAGAGCTGCGTGGGGGGCATCAGTGGAAAGCGGTGGTGTGAAACCTCAAATATTATAACCAATCTCTTCTGGCTGAACCTTGTCTTTCTCTACCCTGTAGATTAATGAAGACGTTGGCGTAATGTTGAGGTTGCTATAATTCGTGATGAAGCGTTGGCAGAACATTACACCTTCCTCCATAGAGGCAGTGGATCAGGACATGAGTGATCGTCCGCTTAGAACACTTCTAAACTTCACAGTTTGAGAGACTATCGCCATAATTCACCATCACATCCATTTAGTCCCTTTCCCACATTCCTCCCTCAGATTCCTCCAACAGCAGACCTCCTCAAAAGAAGGGTGTTCATTTTTATAGAGCATCATTCAGGCTGTTGAAATGTATTCCTTCTGGTCCTCCAATCCTCCGACATGAAAGGATATGAGAAAGATTGCAACATAAACTCTCAATAAATCACCCCCACTGGCTCACTTTCAAAAGTCACAAATTAGAGACGGGGAGTCGGGGAGGGGAGCACGGCGGCCACCCAGAGAAGCCTGCAGGAAACCGGGGTGTAATTTGGTGTTTAAATTGTCAGATTAGTAAAGTTGGGCTCTATCCAACATGTCAAAGCTATTGGTGGATCTATATAGGAAGTACCATGACAGACTCATTTGTTTTTGCTTCCCTCGGCTGTTGACAAAGTTGTGCACTGACTTTGCCGCTCTCCGCTCTAGCTGACTATACATGTCACATGAATCACTTTGCGCTCCAACCTCAATGTCAGGTTGTGACTGTCCCAAGTGATTCAATAATTACAATTAAGACAAGCTGCATGAGTGTGTGGCTCCACCCCCTTTCCCCCCTCACATTGACTTGACTTGAGTGAAACCAAACCGAAGTAACACAAAGTAAAAGGCCCTCTTGACTGGGAGATGTTCAGACCCGATGCTCCTGGGTGGCCCCTGGTTCCCAGTAAGTTAGAGAACCAGTACAGATGGATGGTATGGGCAGGGAACGTTCACCACCCTAACCTCTGAACCCACAAGGGGAAGTGGAGGCATGCGTACAGTAACAGTGGTTGGCTGTTCCTACCAGTGCCTGGACATCCATACAGTTTTAAGTAGTCTTAAAACTGTGTTTAATTCAACACAGAGATTATTTTAACAAGCCAGGACCGAATCGCTTAGGCTCCTCCAGTAAAAGTTGAGCGCTAGGTCCCCTCTCTCCCCCCCCTCTCGCCCCGCCAGCACCCCTCCCTACCCCCTCCAGGGTTAAGTAACTGTTTAGTGATCTTAACGATCTGAGAGGGGAAACAAAGCAGGCCGAGGTGTGAGTGCTTGTTAGCGCTAGGTAGCCGCCGTCAAGGCTCCGTCTCCTCTGTCTCAGGGGTCCAGCGGGTCTCCTGGCTGTCTCTCACCCCTCCAGTCAGGGGGGCCCAGTGGGTCTCCTGGCTGTCTCTCACCCCTCCAGTCAGCAGGCCCTGGGGGGCGAGTGTGGGCCCCAGATGGGCCATAATGGGTATCAGGGGCCCTAGCAGGCCAACAGAGTATCCTGAGGGGAATTCATTTCACGTACCTCTGTACTTAGACCTGTTAATGAGAGTCAGGAGACACAGAGCCCTTCTCTATCCACAGGCTAACACCTCACTGAGCTACACCCAGCTCTGAATGGGGTTTCCGGCTCAGTTATGTGCCCTTCTTTTGATCGCTGGTGTAGGGCCAATATGGTTCTGAGTGTATTTAAAGAGTTAGGGCATTGAGGTTTCTGCATTATGATAAGTTTCCATGACACTTTAACATTCTACGCTGAGTGTACAAAACATTAAGAACACCTGCTCTTTTCATGACCAGTGGAATCCAGGTGGAAGCTTTGATCCCTTATTAAATCTACTTCAACCAGTGTAGACGAAGGGGAGGAGACAGGTTCATGAAGGATTGTTTTTCATTGAGACAATTGAGACATGGAATGTGAATGTGTGCCGTTAATGGGAAGATAAAAAATTGAAGTGCCTTTGAACGGGGTATGGTACAGTAGTAGGTGCCAGGCGCGCCAGTTTCAGTCAAAAACAGTGACGCAGCTGGGTTTTTAATGTAGAACAGTTTCCCAGTGTGCGTCAAGAATGGTCCACCACCCAAAGGACATCCAGCCAACTTGACACAACTTTGGGAAGCATTGGAGTCAACATGGGCCAGCATCCCTATGGAACAGCTTTTCCACACCTTGTAGAGTCCAGGCCCTGACGAATTGAGGCTGCTCTGAGGGCAGAAGGTGTTCCTAATGTTTTGTATAGTCAGTGTACGGCAGCCATGTTATCTCTCCATTAACATTACATGGGGAATATTTAAACACATTGATGTAACTGAATGTCTGGAATTAGAACAATATAGAAAATGTTCCAAGTTGACCCAACTCTCTAAATTCAGCACATGGCTCTGGTGTAGCCTATAGGGAGACTCTGTCACCAGAGTCACAGACCGATACAATCCAGGATTTAACCCATCAAAGACCTGTGTTCTCAGTGACGAAAGAGCCAAAGTTGTATTGTTAAGGTTCTTACGATGCGTATGTGTTTTATGCTGTCCCTTTGTTATCTGATACTGTGAGACCGTCTCTCCTTAGAGGGCAGAGGACGTTTGTTTACTTGGTGACATAGTTTATTAGACTCAGTGAGGCTCAGTGCTGCTGACCATGATTACCAATCACACTTTCAGGTTTCCATGCTTGATTATCCAAGGTCAAGTTCAATTGCCCTCCAAGTTCTCGTAACTGTGTGTGTGTGTGTGTGTGTGTATTACTGTTATAATGCCATTCTTCTAATCTTCTTAAGTGAATAGTGAGCAGAGCTCGCCTTTCTAACCAGACTTTTGATGTTTGAACGGTTTGAATATACATTTAGACAGTTGGCTAAGTGACAGAATCTTGTGTCACAGTTGCCCTGAAGTACAGTAGCTGCCTCATCTGCCGTGACTAGACTTGAGGTAAATAACACTCCACTAACGTTGTGTTGTGGTCTTATGAACATGTGTTGCACTCCTATCATATTATGATATCAGTCCTTAGGAATGACTGATGCTGGGTAAATACAGGCAAATACAGAGTAAAGGACAGGTTCAAAGACTCATGTATCCTGGAGTAAAACTGGTGTATGCTGGAGATTACTCCCTCCCTCCCTCCCTCCCTCCCTCCCTCCCTCCCTCCCTCCCTCCCTCCCTCCCTTTACCTTCAAAGCCCAGGCCACTTATAACACCACGAGAGCAGCACGAGACAGGACTGGGGAGCCAGGGGCCTTCCCTCATCGCTCCGCGTCTGTCTCCCTCTTTATGGTCTAGCCTGCATGAGAGGTACACAGCCCACTTCCTCTAACAGGGATAGCCTCTTGCTTTCATGTGATATGGTGCGTCTAGGGGAAATAGGGGATCGGGAGTGGCGGCGGCAGCAAAAGAAGTGGCCAATAAAGTGAGCTAGTGGAGTCGTGATCAAATGAGATGCATCCAAACGAAACCGCCGCCTCCCCTCAGAGGACCGTGGCGTCAATGAGGTGTTTTGAAACATGGCAAGATAAAGTGAGATTATCGGTCATTGGATTTCAAAGGGCTCCTGTGAAATGATGGAGGCTTGATGGAAGAGGTGAGGGAGGAAGGGGAGGATGGTGAGGGGAGGGAGGGAAGGGAGGAGGCCCTTCATACAGTAGAGTACAGTACAGCTCCACTGTAGTCAATCCTAGATTGCTTAGCCAGGAACCACCTGCTAAAAATCTGAGAGACTGTATAGGGTACTGTAGGGCCAAGATATTTCTCTTCACATTTCAAGATTAGAGGCTGTTTGTCAACATCAGAACATAGCTACACACTTTCCTGTGGTGTTGATCTCATTGGTCAATGCTTCAGAGCATTATGGGGTTAAACAAGTCTTATGTCTTCTTCTCTTAGGGCTAGTTAACTGTTCGTGGGCAGCAGAGTGGCCAACGACCGGATGCATCCAGTTTTCAGGGATACAACCTAGCTTCCTTTTCCGCTGAAGACGGATGTGTGAACTTCGCTCAGGCGTTTTCTTTTATGCCTGCTACATTAGGTTATGGGAAGCCACAGGCCTAAACTGATACCACTGAACTTGAGAACATGAACATGATCTGAAACTCTTGGCTATGGTGATGTCATTGTGGACATAGGCTAGCATGTAAAATACCCTGTTAGCTCTACATTACATTCGCCTCGCTTCACTGCAGGAGAAATTGGGCACAAGCCCAGTTCAGAAACATGAAGCTAAGGTCAACCTTTTATGTTTGGAAGGACTTGTTTTTCCAAGACTTATCAAGACATTTCCTATTATTATTATTATTATTGCTTAATGGTTTCACTTCCAAAAACGTATTATTGTTTAATGGTTATTAATCCTAATTAATACCTTCTTGGAAATGTCTTTATAAGTCTTGGAAAAGCAAGTCCTTCCAAACATAAAAGGTTGACCTGAGCTTCAATAACAACGGTGGCACCATTTAGGATCTCACCGTGCTGCAACTTATTCTTTTTCTGCTTGCTCTTATTTTCATTGTATTACTGGACGTACGTTTATTAGTTCCTACATGTGTTTTCAATGTGACAAACTCGACATTGCTCACACAAGGTCCAAATACCTCTAAGCCTGTTCAGTTTATTTAAGCACATGGATATTAAATAACATCTGATCTGAAGATATTGAGATATTCGGTTTTTGAGAGCTCGCTCCAACATGTGGTGTACATTTTGATCTAGCAACAAGGCCTGTTATGGTGACGTGACCCTTCTGAATCCTAATCCACGTTCATTATTGTGACTGTTATGATTCTATGTTCTAGTATTCACATGTTTATTATTCAGTGCTTTGCAATGGTGGTCAGTTCTGATGCAGATCTGTCAGTTCAGCACCAGCCCGACGTAGAGCAGCCCAAACAAGTTGCTCTTACGTCAATCGAACATTGGACGGAGAAAACCTAAATAGGCTGTTTGTGGCAATGTCTGTTCTCATTGTTGTGCATTTTTGGGGTTGGTATTGTGTAGCTCGTACAAAGTGGACAATAATGCATGTTGACGGGTGCCTGGTGCCTGGTGACTGGTGCCTGGTGACTGGTGCCTGGTGCCTGGTGGCATGTTGCCTGGTGCCTGGTGCCTGGTGCCTGGTGCCTGGTGGCTGGTGGCATGTTGCCTGGTGACTGGTGGCATGTTGCCTGGTGCCTGGTGACTGGTGCCTGGTGACTGGTGCCTGGTGGCATGTTGCCTGGTGCCTGGTGACTGGTGCCTGGTGCCTGGTGGCATGTTGCCTGGTGCCTGGTGGCATGTTGCCTGGTGCCTGG